>NC_068442.1:46738891-47026391 GCF_023373465.1 Oncorhynchus keta
GGACTTCTGGAGGATGGTGTGGGAACAGAGGGCAGCCACTGTGGTCATGATGACCAGACTGGAAGAGAAATCACGGGTAAGTAACTATAGAATTGAATCTGGTGTTCCCCCTGGATCTGTGTTGGGACGACTTGTTTTTTGACCAAAAAAGTCTACGGGGAGGGTTGGGGGGGCTGAGGGTGAAGCCTGCAGTGGAGAAGATGTGAAGTACAGAGAGAAACAGTCCTGGAATGGAGAAGATGTGAAGTAGAGAGAATCAGTCCTGCAGTGTTCAGGAAGATGTGAAGTAGAGAGAATCAGTCCTGCAGTGTTCAGGAAGATGTGAAGTAGAGAGAATCAGTCCTGCAGTGTTCAGGAAGATGTGAAGTAGAGGGAAGCAGTCCTGCTGTGTTCAGGAAGATGTGAAGTAGAGAGAATCAGTCCTGCAGTGTTCAGGAAGATGTGAAGTAGAGAGAATCAGTCCTGCAGTGTTCAGGAAGATGTGAAGTAGAGAGAAGCAGTCCTGCAGTGTTCAGGAAGATGTGAAGTAGAGGGAAGCAGTCCTGCTGTGTTCAGGAAGATGTGAAGTAGAGGGAAGCAGTCCTGCTGTGTTCAGGAAGATGTGAAGTAGAGAGAAGCAGTCCTGCTGTGTTCAGGAAGATGTGAAGTAGAGAGAAGCAGTCCTGCTGTGTTTCAGTGAGCCCGCAAGCTGTTTTCTTTTTAGGGCGGTTGCAATGGGGTTTACAGTATAATAGAGTCTGTGTGTGTGTGCGTGCATGCTCACGTACGTGTTTTCATTGATGTGTGTGTGTTTGTGTACTCAGCCCCCTCTTCTCCTCTCTCCTCAGATCAAGTGTGACCAGTACTGGCCCAGTCGAGGCACAGAGACCTATGGTATGACCCAGGTGACTCTACTGGACACCATAGAGCTGGCCACCTTCTGTGTTCGCACTTTCTCCCTGCACAAGGTACGAGTGAGTACACAACTTTACTCCAGCCATACTGCATAATAACACACTCATTTCACACTATGTTGGGCAGGGTTGTGGTCAAATCCATTTAAATTTCAGTCAATTCATAACCTAAACCAAATTCCAATTCCAATTCTCATTAAAAACCATTGAAGAGAATTAGAATTAGAATTTCAGTAAACTTTCTGAATTGACTGGTATTGAAATGGAATTGACCCCAACTCTGATGTTGAGCTGTAATTTACAATGTAGTGTAGACACGAGCAAAACACACCAAAGTTAGCATTTCATTGTTAGTCCACACCTGTTGCTTATGAAGCATGTGACAAATACAATTTGATTTGATTTAATCACACTCCCTACTGCTATTCTAAACTCTACTTTAGTATCTACATCACATACTCCCTTAACAATCTAGCTACAATGTCATACTAGTCCAATCCAGACTGTTATCTCATGGCAAGTTATTACCCTAACCCCAACTTCCTCAGCCTGGTCTCATAGACTAGACGTAACATAGTAAATGTAAATCTGAGAGACTCAAATTATATGATATATTACTCTGTTATGGTTATATAAGACAAAGGTTACTTAAAAAACGAAAGTAGGGTGGTTGGTTGGGGTGCATTGGTGGACGTATAATGTGGATGTATAGCTAAAGGTTACATGTTCAAATCTCATCACAGGCAACTTCTGCATTTTTGCTAATTAGCAACTTTGTATGTACTTACTACTTTGTAGTTGTATGTACTTACTACTTTGTAGTTACTTTGCAACTACTTGGCATCAATGTTCCCTCTCATTTTTTCATCACTGAGCAAATTTCAGCGTAAACTTGAAAGTTGTGAAACTTTACAACTTTAAAGTTTACAGTGAACACTGAGGCTGTACCCGCTTTAAGTTAGTTTTAACAGCGGTCAAGTAGGCTACTGTGGCTATTTGATCATAATGTAGGCCTACCAGAGTGGCCTAACATCAAAAACAATGGAGAAAATGCATCACATAACATTTTAACATGGAAATAGCTGTTCTATCATTCAGCCTACAGTCGCAGCCAATTTGTGGTGTTCAATGTCGGCCTAAATTCCATGAGAAAAAAACATGCAGGACTTGACATTAAAACTTCTTGGCGCTACCCATCCCGTTAGCGGGATCATTTTCGTCAGAAACCGCTGAATAGCATAGCGCAACAGTCAAATAATATTACAAAAAAATATTCATATTCATTAAATCACAAGTGCAACATTGCAAAACACATCTTAGCCTTTTGTTAATCCACCTGTCGTCTCAGATTTTGAAATGATGCTTTACAGCGAAAGCAATCCAAGCGTTTGTGTAAATTTATCGATAGCATAGCATAACATCATGTACACTTAGCATCAGGAAGCTTGGTCACGAAAATCAGAAAAGCGATCAAATTAATCGTTTACCTTTGATGACCTTTGGATGTTTTCACTCACGAGACTCCCAGTTACACAACAAATGTTCCTTTTGTTCCATAAAGATTATTTTTATACCCAAAATACCTCTGTTTGTTTGTCGTGTTATGTTCAGAAATCTACAGGAAAGAGCAGTCATGACAAAGCAGACGTATATTCCAAATAATATCTGCAATGTCCACAGAAACATGTCAACGTTTTTTATATTCGATAATATATCAACCAAGTGTGTAGGTTTTTCAATAACAGCGGGAGGAACAATGGCCACTTTACTCAGTTGCGCAAAAACTCACTCTGAGAGCCCCCACCTATCCACTTCCGCATTGTGATCCTTAACGCTCATTTGTCAAAATAAAAGTCTGAAACTATGTCTAAAGACTGTTGACACCTTAGTGAAGCCATAGAAAAAGGAATCTGGTTGATATCCCTTTAAATGGAGGATAGGCATGCATAGGAACAGAGAGGTTTCAAAATAAGAGGCACTTCCTGATTGGATTTTCTTCAGGCTTTCGCCTGCAATATCAGTTATTTTATACTCACAGACAATATTTTTACAGTTTTGGAAACTTTAGAGTGTTTTCTATCCTGATCTGACAATTATATGCATATTCTAGTTTCTGGGGCTGAGAAATAGACCGTTTCAAATGGGTACATTTTCTTGCCAAAAACGAAAATACTGCCCCCTACACGCAAAAGGTTAACCTGTTTATCCACTTGTCTTTCAAACAAGGTGACTGAACATGTTGTTTTATGGAAGAAACCATTTTCCCAAATAAAATGCATTATTAATCTCATACCATTACTACAGAGAATCAGACACATTATGCTACCCTCTGCCTATTGGCGACATAGATTATTCAAACCTGTCTCAAAATAAAACAGTGATAGTGTTTTTTTTACCTTTATTTAACAAGGCAAGTCAGTTAACCTTTTGAGTCGACCCGGGACGCATGTGTCCCATCTAGACATCTGGAAATGCAAATGCGCTACGCTAAATGCTAATAGCACTCGTTAAAACTCAAACATTCATTAAAACACACATTCGGGGTACTGAATTAAAGCTACGCTCGTTGTGAATCCAGCCAACAAGTCAGATTTTTAAAAATGCTTTTCGGCGAAAGCATGAGAAGCTATTATCTGATAGCATGCAACACCCCTAAATACCCGCAGGGGACGTAAACAAAATAATTAGCATAGTCGGCGCTACACAAAATGCAGAAATAAAATATAAAACATTCATTACCTTTGACCATCTTCTTTGTTGGCACTCCTAGATGTCCCATAAACATCACTATTGGGTCTTTTTTTCAATTAAATCGGTCCATATGTAGCCTAGATATCGATCTATGAAGACTGTGTGATCAAGGAAAAAAACACTGTTTTATAACGTAACGTCATTTTTTTAAATTAAAAAAGTCGACGATAAACTTTCACAAAACACTTCGAAATACTTTTGTAATGCAACTTTAGGTATCAGTAAACGTTAATAATCGATCAAATTGATCACGAGGCGATGTATATTCTATAGCTGTACATCTTGAAATTATGTCCGGGTAAATCTCAACCAAAATATCCGGTCGGAGACCGGAAGAAATGGGCTGCCTATTATCCGTTTGACCAAGAAACAAATCCTAGGCAAATGACAAGACTGTTGACATCGTGTGGAAGCTGTAGGTATTGCAACCTCGGCTCCAGGTATTGTGGTTTCTATTCAACAATACGTTCAAGTGGCGCATTGATATATTTTCCCATTTTCAGTGATCAGATTTTCCTGCGCTTTTCGATGAAACGCACGTTCTGTTATAGTCACAGCCGTGATTTAACCAGTTTTAGAAACGTCTGAGTGTTTTCTATCCACACATACTAATCATATGCATATACTATATTCCTGGCATGAGTAGCAGGGCGCTGAAATGTTGCACGATTTTTAACAGAATGTTCGAAAAAGTAGGGGGTCGACTTAAGAGGTTTAAGAACAAATTCTTATTTTCAATGACAGCCTAGGACAGTGGGTTAACTGCCTTGTTCAGGGGGAGAAAAACTGATTTTTACCTTGTCAGCTCGGGGATTCAATCTTGCAACCTTTTGGTTACTAGTCCAATGCTCTAACCACTAGGCTACCTGCTGCCCCGAACTAATGGGGAAAAAATCTAGAAAGTTGAGTGAAGTTCAATCTCGTGCTTCTAACCTTAACCTTAACCCTTTAACCTAAATCCTAACTCTAACCTTTACTCTAACCTCTAGCCTAGCTAACATTAGCCGCCTAGCTAATGTTAGCGAAAGCCATCTAGCTAACATTAGCCAAAACATTGCTAACATATCATACAAATTGTATTTCATCACATATTTGAATGAATGATGGACATCCAAAAATTAAGACATACCATACGAAAATGTAACTTATCAATCTAATTGGAGGGTTAGGTTTTTACATTTACTATGTTACGTCTACCCCTGAGTCCAGGTTGACTTCTTAGGCACTTCTGTATGATCAGATATCTTAAAACAATATGGCAATGTCTTCAACTTGCCTTCTTGCATAGGCTTGGTGGAATACTCCCTATGTTTCCTTCACCCATCCAATTGTTTCAGCAGAGGCTTTGTTTGTATGTTTTTGTGAGGCCATCTGAGGAGAAGCCACTGTGGAAGTAATGTGAGAGGAATAAGAACCTGTCTGAATGCGATATGAGCTGATATATGCTGGTCTTGCCTGGTGGGCCCTGGGGATAGCAAGCCCTTCAGGAATCTGTCAGTCTGTCTGTCTGTATTCATGTATTGTATTGGCTCCCCTACTCAAACTCACAAACAGTGTGTTTCTCTGAGCCAACACAACTTCCTGCATCCAACAGGCAAATAAACAACTGAATGGTGAGGAAGGAGAGGGAAATAGTTTACTTAGGCATCTTTCTCTTCATCTTTCTTTCTCTCTCCTCTGTCATCTCTCTCTCTTCATCTTTCTTTCTCTCTCTCATCTCTTTCTTTCATAATCATTCTCTCTCATCTCTCTCTCTCTCTCTCTCTCTTTCTCTCTCTCTCTTTCTCCCTTGAAACTATTTACATCCTCCCCTTCTTTCCAGACCTCTCCCCTCTTCCTCTCTCGTTCACCCTCCATCATCTTTTAATGTCCGTCTGCCAAGCACTTAGCTAAGTGAGCGGAAGAAAATGCTACATGCATAATTGTCAGGCTGCTCATATCCCAGCTGCCCCAAACACTTGGCAGCCAAGCCAACATACAAGTGTATAGCTAGAAAATGAGACATGGGTGTTTCGGAGAGAGGAGAGGGAAGGGGGAGTGGAGATCTAAGGGTCAGACGCTTCCAAGGAAATGTCTCTTTAACAGATAGGCTAGTTAGTAGCACTGGTCCTTTTGGGCTGGTTAGTATTCACAGTTTGCAGCTTTTTGGGCTTGTTGTTGTGTACATCTGTTGGTGTACAGCATCCTGTCAACCCGTCCCTCTACATTACTTTCTATACTTCACCACCCTGCTCTCTCTACCTCTTTTTCTTCCCTCTCTTCTCTCTTCCCCTTTTTTATTCCCTCTCTTCTTTCTACCCCTTTTTCTTCCCTCTCTTCTCTCTTCCCCTTTTTTATTCCCTCTCTTCTCTCTACCCCTTTTTATTCCCTCTCTTCTCTCTACCCCTTTTTATTCCCTCTCTTCTCTCTTCCCCTTTTTCTTCCCTCTCTTCTCTCTAGCCCTTTTTCTTCCCTCTCTTCCCCTTTTTCTTCCCTCTCTTCTCTCTAGCCCTTTTTCTTCCCTCTCTTCTCTCTTCCCCTTTTTCTTCCCTCTCTTCTCTCTACCCCTTTTTCTTCCCTCTCTTCTCGCTACCCCTTTTTCTTCCCTCTCTTCTCTCTACCCCTTTTTCTTCCCTCTCTTCTCTCTTCCCCTTTTTCTTCCCTCTCTTCTCTCTTCCCCTTTTTATTCCCTCTCTTCTCTCTTCCCCTTTTTCTTCCCCCTCTTTTCTCTACCCCTTTTTCTTCCCTCTCTTCTCTCTTCCCCTTTTTCTTCCCTCTCTTCTCTCTACCCCTTTTTCTTCCCTCTCTTCTCTCTTCCTCTTTTTCTTCCCTCTCTTCTCTCTACCCCTTTTTCTTCCCTCTCTTCTCTCTTCCCCTTTTTCTTCCCTCTCTTCTCTCTTCCCCTTTTTCTTCCCTCTCTTCTCTCTACATTTACATTTAAGTAATTTAGCAGACGCTCTTATTTTTCTTCCCTCTCTTCCCACTGCTATTCCATCTCTTTCTTAACCTCCCTCTGTTCAAACACACATCTCTCTCTCTCCTTATTTCTGCATTAGTATGGCTTCCCATTGTTCTGTTTTCCAGCAAAGGAAACCAATTTTGTCACATGTGTCCGAACTTAGGCGGCAGTAAGTTTGTATGTAGGGAATCTGTCACACAAACACACACACGTTTTTAACTAGGCAAGTCAGTTAAGAGTTATTTTCAATGACGGCCTAGGAACAGTGGGTTAACTGCCTGTTCAGGGGCAGAACGACAGATTTGTACCTTGTCAGCTCGGGGATTCAAACTTGCAACCTTTCGGTTACTAGTCCAATGCTCTAACCACTAGGCTACCCTGCCGCCCCATATCCATATTACATTTACATTTAAGTCATTTAGCAGACGCTCTTATCCAGAGCGACTTATGTATGCATATCCTGTAGTGACACAGAACCCTTCTTTAAAAATCTATTATACTTCCCCGCTGAAAAAAAAGAAGAACATCCATTGCAGAAAATACAAAACCAGTGTAATGGTCCGGGATTCAAAATAAATAAATAGACAAATGTGCTCTTAATTACCAGATGTATTTATTCAGCATTAAAGCTCATGTGAGGTGTTTTTTAATCTTTATTTTTTTGTTGGAAAAATGTATTCTCGTGTCAGCTTTGTTATTGTCGCTCTGTATATTGTGGTTGGCACACAGACAGGGGAACTGATTTTGGGGTTAATAGATGCAGCATACTATAAGAATGTCTAAGAAAGTAGCTAACACACACACACACACACACACACACACACACACACACACACACCCTGTCTCTCTCTCGCACACACACACTCCATGTGGTTCTAAACCCCATCCCTGTCTCTCTCATCTCCAGAATGGCTCCAGTGAGAAGCGGGAGGTCCGTCAGTTCCAGTTCACTGCGTGGCCCGACCACGGGGTCCCCGAGTACCCCACCCCCTTCCTGGCCTTCCTCCGTCGGGTCAAGACCTGTAACCCCCCAGACGCAGGCCCCATCATCGCCCACTGCAGGTTGGGAGTACTGCACATAACACAGCTACAACTAGTGGATTTCACAGATGTATATGAAAACCATACTTCTACCACTCACTGTTTGGTGCAGGCTTTGGTTTAATCTTTTTCAACTCGTGTTTAATAAGGGCTCTGCTTTGGTTTAATCTTTTTCAACTCGTGTTTAATAAGGGCTCTGCTTTGGTTTAATCATATTCAACTAGTGTTCAATAAGGACTCTGCTTTGGTTTAATCATATTCAACTAGTGTTCAATAAGGGCTCTGCTTTGGTTTAATCATATTCAACTAGTGTTCAATAAGGGCTCTGCTTTGGTTTAATCTTTTTCAACTCGTGTTTAATAAGGGCTCTGCTTTGGTTTAATCCTATCCAACTAGTGTTCAATAAGGGCTCTGCTTTGGTTTAATCATATTCAACTAGTGTTCAATAAGGACTCTGCTTTGGTTTAATCTTTTTCAACTCGTGTTTAATAAGGGCTCTGCTTTGGTTTAATCATATTCAACTAGTGTTTAATAAGGACTCTGCTTTGGTTTAATCATATTCAACTAGTGTTTAATAAGGGCTCTGCTTTGGTTTAATCTTTTTCAACTCGTGTTTAATAAGGGCTCTGCTTTGGTTTAATCATATTCAACTAGTGTTTAATAAGGGCTCTGCTTTGGTTTAATCATATTCAACTAGTGTTCAATAAGGGCTCTGCTTTGGTTTAATCATATTCAACTAGTGTTCAATAAGGGCTCTGCTTTGGTTTAATCTTTTTCAACTCGTGTTTAATAAGGGCTCTGCTTTGGTTTAATCCTATCCAACTAGTGTTCAATAAGGGCTCTGCTTTGGTTTAATCATATTCAACTAGTGTTCAATAAGGACTCTGCTTTGGTTTAATCTTTTTCAACTCGTGTTTAATAAGGGCTCTGCTTTGGTTTAATCATATTCAACTAGTGTTTAATAAGGACTCTGCTTTGGTTTAATCATATTCAACTAGTGTTTAATAAGGGCTCTGCTTTGGTTTAATCTTTTTCAACTCGTGTTTAATAAGGGCTCTGCTTTGGTTTAATCATATTCAACTAGTGTTTAATAAGGACTCTGCTTTGGTTTAATCATATTCAACTAGTGTTTAATAAGGACTCTGCTTTGGTTTAATCCTATCCAACTAGTGTTTAATAAGGGCTCTGCTTTGGTTTAATCCTATTCAACTTGTGTTTAATAAGGACTCTGCTTTGGTTTAATCCTATTCAACTTGTGTTTAATAAGGACTCTGCTTTGGTTTAATCATATTCAACTAGTGTTTAATAAGGGCTCTGCTTTGGTTTAATCCTATCCAACTAGTGTTCAATAAGGGCTCTGCTTTGGTTTAATCCTATCCAACTAGTGTTCAATAAGGGCTCTGCTTTGGTTTAATCCTATCCAACTAGTGTTCAATAAGGGCTCTGCTTTGGTTTAATCTTTTTCAACTCGTGTTTAATAAGGGCTCTGCTTTGGTTTAATCCTATCCAACTAGTGTTCAATAAGGGCTCTGCTTTGGTTTAATCCTATCCAACTAGTGTTCAATAAGGGCTCTGCTTTGGTTTAATCCTATCCAACTAGTGTTCAATAAGGGCTCTGCTTTGGTTTAATCCTATCCAACTAGTGTTCAATAAGGGCTCTGCTTTGGTTTAATCCTATTCAACTAGTGTTCAATAAGGACTCTGCTTTGGTTTAATCATATTCAACTAGTGTTTAATAAGGACTCTGCTTTGGTTTAATCATATTCAACTAGTGTTTAATAAGGACTCTGCTTTGGTTTAATCATATTCAACTAGTGTTTAATAAGGACTCTGCTTTGGTTTAATCCTATCCAACTAGTGTTCAATAAGGGCTCTGCTTTGGTTTAATCCTATTCAACTAGTGTTTAATAAGGGCTCTGCTTTGGTTTAATCATATTCAACTAGTGTTTAATAAGGGCTCTGCTTTGGTTTAATCCTATCCAACTAGTGTTTAATAAGGACTCTGCTTTGGTTTAATCCTATTCAACTAGTGTTTAATAAGGGCTCTGCTTTGGTTTAATCTTTTTCAACTTGTGTTTAATAAGGACTCTGCTTTGGTTTAATCCTATCCAACTAGTGTTCAATAAGGACTCTGCTTTGGTTTAATCATATTCAACTAGTGTTCAATAAGGGCTCTGCTTTGGTTTAATCCTATTCAACTTGTGTTTAATAAGGACTCTGCTTTGGTTTAATCATATTCAACTAGTGTTTAATAAGGACTCTGCTTTGGTTTAATCATATTCAACTAGTGTTTAATAAGGACTCTGCTTTGGTTTAATCATATTCAACTAGTGTTTAATAAGGACTCTGCTTTGGTTTAATCCTATCCAACTAGTGTTCAATAAGGGCTCTGCTTTGGTTTAATCCTATTCAAATAGTGTTCAATAAGGACTCTGCTTTGATTTAATACTATCGAACTAGTATTCAATAAGGACTCTGCTTTGATTTAATACTATCCAACTAGTATTCAATAAGGACTCTGCCTTGGTTTAATACTATCCAACTAGTATTCAATAAGGACTCTGCTTTGATTTAATACTATCCAACTAGTATTCAATAAGGACTCTGCCTTGGTTTAATACTATCCAACTAGTATTCAATAAGGACTCTGGTTAGTTGAAGCAGGTGTGTTGAGTTATCCTCTCTTTGTTCTAATGAACCATGGACCCAGCACTTGAAAATACTTTTTTTTTTGTAATAAAAAACAACATTTACTTATTCTCTTAGATCACAAAATCCTTGATATAGATCTCTCAAACTCAAATCTGGACCTGGAAGCCAGTTCCACTGCTTGTTTTCATTGTTCTCCTCTAATTAGGGACACATATAGACCTGGCACACCAGGTGGGTGATTCCCCTCTAACCAGGGACTGATGTAGACCTGGCACACCAGGTGGGTGATTCCCCTCTAACCATGGACTGATGTAGACCTGGCACACCAGGTGGGTGATTCCCCTCTAACCATGGACTGATGTAGACCTGGCACACCAGGTGGGTGATTCCCCTCTAACCAGGGACTGATGTAGACCTGGCACACCAGGTGGGTGATTCCCCTCTAACCAGGGACTGATGTAGACCTGGCACACCAGGTGGGTGATTCCCCTCTAACCAGGGACTGATGTAGACCTGGCACACCAGGTGGGTGATTCCCCTCTAACCAGGGACTGATGTAGACCTGGCACACCAGGTGGGTGATTCCCCTCTAACCATGGACTGATGTAGACCTGGCACACCAGGTGGGTGATTCCCCTCTAACCAGGGACTGATGTAGACCTGGCACACCAGGTGGGTGATTCCCCTCTAACCAGGGACTGATGTAGACCTGGCACACCAGGTGGGTGATTCCCCTCTAACCAGGGACTGATGTAGACCTGGCACACCAGGTGGGTGCAATTCATTATCAGGTAGACCAGAAAACCAGCGTGATCCTGACCTCGTAGGGTATAGGGCATTCTGGAAGTAGTCAGACCCCTTGACTTTTTCCACATTTTGTTACGTTACAGCCTTATCTCAAAAATGATTAAATTGTTTTTTCTCCCATCAATCTACACACAATACCCCATAATAACAAAGCAAAAACAGGTTTTTATCATTTTTTATACATTTATTTAAAAAAAACTGAAATATCACATTTACATAAGTATTCAGACCCTTTACTCAGTACTTTGTTGAATAATTCTTATTGGGTATGAGGCTACAAGCTTGACACACCTGTATTTGGGTAGTTTCATCCGTTTTTCTCTGCAGATCCTCTAAAGCTCTGTCAAGTTGGATGGGGAGCATCGCTGCACAGCTATTTTCAGGTCTCTCCAGAGATGTTAGTTTGGGTTCAAGTCTGGGCTCTGGCTGGGCC
Source organism: Oncorhynchus keta (assembly GCF_023373465.1). Classification (NCBI taxonomy): domain Eukaryota; kingdom Metazoa; phylum Chordata; class Actinopteri; order Salmoniformes; family Salmonidae; genus Oncorhynchus; species Oncorhynchus keta. Next base: position 46,750,407 of record NC_068442.1, read on the forward strand.
TCTCAAGAACATTCAGAGACTTGTCCCAAAGCCACTACTGCACTGTCTTGGCGGTCTGCTTAGGGTCGTTGTCCTGTTGGAAGGTGAACCTTCGCCGCAGTGTGTGGTTCTGAACGTTCTTGGAGCAGGTTTTCATCAAGGACCTCTCTGTACATTGCTCCGTTCATCTTTCCCTCGATCCTGACTAGTCTCCCAGTCCCTGCCACTGAAAAACATCCCCACAGCACGATGCTGCCAACACCATGCTTCACCGTAGGGATGGTGCCAGATTTCCTCCAGACGTGACGCTTGGCATTCAGGCCAAAGAGTTCAATCTTGGTTTCATCAGACCAGAGAATCTTGTTTCTCATGGTCTGAGAGTCCTTTCGGTGCCCTTTGTTAAACTACAAGTGGGCTGTTATGTGCCTTTTACTGAGGAGTGGCTTCCGTCTGGCCTCTCTACCAAAAAGGCCTGATTGGTGGAGTGGGGAAGATATGGTTGTCCTTCTGGAAGATTCTCCCATCTCCACAGAGGAACTCTGGAGCTCAGTCAGAGTGACCATCGGGTTCTTGGTCACCTCCCTGACCAAGGCCCTTCTCCCCTGATTGCTCAGTTTGGCTGGGCGCCCAGCTCTAGGAAGTCTTGGTGGTTATAAACTTCTTCCATTTAAGAATGATGGAGGTCACTGTGTTCTTGGGGACCTATAATCCTGCAGACATTTTTTGGTACAGTTCCAGAGATCTGTGCCTCGACACAATCCTGTCTCGGAGCTCTACGGACAATTCCTTCCACCTCGTGGCTTGGTTTTTGTTCTAACATGCACTGTCAACTGTGGGACCTTATATAGACAGGCGTGTGCCTTTTCCAAATCATGTCCAATCAATTGAATTTACCACAGGTGGACTCCAATCAAGTTGTAGAAACATCTCAAGGATGATTAATGGAATCTGGATGCACCTGAGCTCAATTTCAAGTCTCATAGCAAAAGGTGTGAATACTTGCATAAATAAGGTATTTCTGTGTGTGTACACGGTTCAATGAATATATCCAGCCAGACAGTGCTGGTAGAACAGTAGTAGTGGTAAGTAAAAGTAAAGTAAAAGTCACAGCTATCCAGTGTTTTAAAGCGAGACTGCAGGAGTCACTAATACACACACACACCATTCCTCTCACTCTCTGTGTCTCTGTTTCCCTAACCCTTACTTTCTCCATCTCTCTCTCTCTCTCTCTCTCTCTCTCTCTCTCTCTCTCTCTCTCTCTCTCTCTCTCTCTCTCTCTCTCTCTCTCATATTGTCTCTCTCTCTTTCTCTCTCTCTCTCTCTCTCATATTGTCTCTCTCTCTCATATTGTCTCTCTCTCTCTCTCTCTCTATATTGTCTTGTCTCTCTCTCTCTCTCTCTCTCTCTCTCTCTCTCTCTCTCTCATATTCTCTCTCTCTCTCTCTCTCTCTCTCTCTCTCTCTCTCTCTCTCTCTCTCTCTCTCTCTCTCTCATATTGTCTCTCTCTCGTTCTCTCTCTCTCTCTCTCTCTCTCTCATATTGTCTCTCTCTCTCATATTGTCTCTCTCTCTATCTCTCTCTATCATATTGTCTCTCTCTCTCTCTCTCTCTCTCTCTCTCTCTCTCTCTCTCTCTCTCTCTCTCTCTCTCTCTCTCTCTCTCTCTCTCTCTCTCTCTCTCTCATATTCTCTCTCTCTCTCTCTCTCATATTGTCTCTCTCTCTCTCATATTGTCTCTCTCTCTCTCTCTCTCTCTCTCTCTCTCTCTCTCTCTCTCTCTCTCTCTCTCTCTCTCTCTCTCTCTCATATTGTCTCTCTTTCTCTTTCTCATTCTCTCTCTCTCTCTCTCTCTCATATTCTCTCTCTCTCTCTCTCTCTCTCTCTCTCTCTCTCTCATATTGTCTCTCTCTCTCTCTATCATATTGTCTCTCTCTCTCTCTCTCTCTCATATTGTCTCTCTCTCTCTCTCTCTCTCATATTGTCTCTCTCTCTCTCATATTCTCTCTATCTGTCTATCATATTGTCTCTCTCTCTCATATTGTCTCTCTCTCTCTCATATTGTCTCTCTCTCTCTCATATTGTCTCTCTCTCTTTTTCTCTCTCTCTCTTTCTCTCTCTCTCTCTCTCTTTCTCTCTCTCTCTCTCTCGTCTCTCGCTCTTTCTCGTTCTCTCTCTCTCTCTCATATTGTCTCTCTCTCTCTCATATTGCCCCTTATAATCATCTCCTCCTCTCTTCAACCCTGTCTTTGTTATTTTATCTTCCCTCTCTTCTTCCCCTTTTCCTCCCTGACCCCTTGCCTCCCTCCTTCCTTCTCTCTCAAATTCATATTCCAACTTTATTTGCTCATGGTAAGAGTACCTTCTAATGGATTGAAAGTTAGTTTGACTGGATCAGGCAAACATTACACAATAAAGGGGAATTACAATTTCATCACAGATCACATTTGAATCTGTCTTTTTCATGATTTTTTAAAGAGCAATTCCTAAACCTCAATCCCTAGTTTACCGATCACTGCAGCTGTACACATCCCATCTGTAAATAGCCCACCCAATTTATCTACCTCATCCCCATATTGCTCTTTTGCACACCAGTATTTATACTTGCACATCATCATCTGCACATCTATCACTCCAGTGTTAATTTGCTCTCTCTGTCTTTCTCCTCCCCCAACCCCCCCCGTCTCTCTGTCTTTCTCCTCCCCCACCCCTGTCTCTCTATCTTTCTCCTCCTCCCCCCCCTCCCCAACTCTGTCTCTCTATCTCCCCCCGTCTCTCTGTCTTTCTCCTCCCCCAGTGCGGGCGTGGGGAGGACGGGCTGCTTCATTGTGATCGATGCCATGCTGGAGCGTATCAAGCATGAGAAAACAGTGGACATCTACGGCCACGTGACCCTGATGCGATCGCAGCGGAACTACATGGTGCAGACGGAGGACCAGTACAGCTTTAACCACGACGCGTTGCTGGAGGCGGTGGCGTGCGGCAACACGGAGGTGGCGGCCAGGAGCCTGTTCTCCTACATCCAGAAGCTGGCCCAGGTGGAGACGGGCGAGCACGTCACCGGCATGGAACTGGAGTTTAAGGTAGGTAATGGGGATGCAGGTGGGGTATAGGAAAACTGAATATGGGGAGGGTGGTGAAGACACAAAATGGAGTGGAGCTGAGCCAGAGTTTAAGATAGGCCATAGACATACACTGTAGACAAATCCTAACCCCATCACAATGAATGGAATAAAACATTTGAATAGATAGGTTATTATACCGCGTTCAATCTCGCCCCAAAATAATTTGTAATATACCCGACCAGGGCTGTTACAGTGACCTTATTACCTCCACACCGGCGGTCACGAGTCATGACGGCAGTCAAATTCCACGTGACTGTTTAGTCATGGTAATTAGGCTTCTCCAAGCTCTGATGCTGCTAATGGTCATTAGTAGCCTACCAAACTTGATAACTGCCTGGTACTCAGCCCTCTATTGTTCCTCTAATCACTCTGACATCAATGCAAATGTTTTTGAAAATCAAACACTTCAAAAGAGCCCATGAGCTCATGTTGCGCAACATTTCTTTAGGCTATGCAATTGTGTGAGAAAACAGATTGATGGCCTCTACTAAAAAGAGGAGGATCCGATCAGCTTCCTATAAGCTAGGCCTACTATATTTATTTCTCAACTTTTCTAATATTAAGCACATTGCTTCTCTTTATAATAGGAGTATAGTGTACCTGGCTTGCATGAAAATGAAGCAGGGAAAAGCATCCTCCATTTGCTATTTAAGTGCATACTGTGGATGTATTTTTGTAATGCATAATCGCATTTGCAGTCATATTTGAGAATGCTGTTGTTGTTTTTTACATTTGTGCTAATAGCCTACTGCCATGTGTGCATTGCTGTACATATAATGTGAAGAAATAGCCTAATAGTTTATCAACATTTTAAGCCAAACGTTCTGATCTGTTGCATCAGGCTCATTGCTTAAAACAGCTTTTTTTGATACTGGTGGTTGTATTAATTTGGGATCTATCGCATCTCACAACTGGCCCTGACTATGTTTGGAATATTACTTTCTAGCACAGAATAGAATAGGTCAACTTTTGTACTATAGGGGATAGTAGATTGACATAGGCTAGTGCTTTTGCTGTTCATCTTGTTGGCAGACAAAAAGTAAATGACAGTTTTTCCAATATCTTCAATATGCACTTTGGAATTGGATTAGGACCCGCACAGTTGCGTGCCCGATGTGTCTATGTGTCTGTCTTCACTTGTAGCCTGTGAGAAAGACCCGATCACGTGACAGAGAGCCATGCGAGTGAGAGGTGCTTCGGTACGCAGCCGGGAGAAGGGAATTATAATTATTATATTCAGCCCAAGGGCACAAAGGCCACCGACTGCAAACAGCATGGATTTCTTGGGGGGGCATTACATCCACACAAAGGGGATGCAGCTGGGAAAATCTAGGCATTATCAAGTGCTTTCAAATTCAAATTGTGAATGAGAGACTGATGAAGTGTGTGTGCAGCCTGCGCAAAAAACAAAACAAAGCAGAGCTTTTTTCAAGTCATCATTAGAGTCTCATCATGCCGCCTTAGAACGTATGAATGTTTTAAAAATCTAAACATATAGACCAACGTTTGTATCACAACTAAAGTTACATAAATAACTCTAATTTAAGCAGATAGGAGGACTTGGTTCTTTGTTAACCGTTCATCACAGAATAGCTGCATTTGGACACTCCCTCAAATCGTTTGGAGAAAATATCCTTTCTATTTAATTCAGCTTTGTTCACTTGTATTCTTCATTATAGAAAATAATGCCACAGAATACTAAGCAAATCTTGTCTGCTAAATGAACTAGTGTAGCCCAAAGCCATTTGGCATAGCCAGATCAGGACCTAACATAAGGACAACTCAGAGTATGTTATTGCCAGGTTGCAGTTGTAAATGAGAACTTGTTCTCAATTGGCCTACCTGGTTAAATAAAGGTTAAATAAAATATAAACATTTAAAAAAATATATAAATGTGATGGTGTAGGCTATATTATAATATAATAATAATAATATAATAATAATATATGCCATTTAGCAGACGCTTTTATCCAAAGCGACTTACAGTCATGTGTGCATACATTCTACGTATGGGTGGTCCCGGGAATTGAACCCACTACCCTGGCGTTACAAGCGCCATGCTCTACCAACTGAGCTACAGAAGATATTACATGGATGTATTGTGATGGTGTAGGCTATATTACATGGATTCACTGTGATGGTGTAGGCTATATTACATGGATTTATTGTGAAGGTGTAGGCTGTATTACATGGATTTATTGTGAAGGTGTAGGCTATATTACATGGATGTATTGTGAAGGTGTAGGCTGTATTACATGGATTTATTGTGAAGGTGTAGGCTATATTACATAGATTTATTGTGAAGGTGTAGGCTGTATTACATGGATTTATTGTGAAGGTGTAGGCTATATTACATGGATTTATTGTGAAGGTGTAGGCTGTATTACATGGATTTATTGTGAAGGTGTAGGCTGTATTACATGGATTCATTGTGAAGGTGTAGGCTGTATTACATGGATTTATTGTGAAGGTGTAGGCTGTATTACATGGATTTATTGTGAAGGTGTAGGCTGTATTACATGGATTTATTGTGAAGGTGTAGGCTGTATTACATGGATTTATTGTGAAGGTGTAGGCTGTATTACATGGATTTATTGTGAAGGTGTAGGCTATATTACATGGATTTATTACAGTTTTTAAAATGTAGATGTTCCAAAAGTCTGCATCAGTGGCTTGTAGACTATGTGTGGAAGCCAGGAGATGCTAAATGTGTTTATGTTAATTACCGTGAGTTATTTGCTTGACAATCACCGGCTGATGAAATTTTGCGACCACCACAACCATAGTCTCTCCAGATTTGTTTGATCGGGTTCAAGTCCTTGCTCTGGCCGGGCCACTCAAGGACATTCAGAAACTTGTCCCGAAGCCACACTTGCGTTGTCTTGGCTGTCTTTATACTGTTGGAAGTTGAACCTTCCTATAGGCTGGAGATCAGTAAACCATAGTGATCTTTGTCATTGTTTACTAACTACTGCCCACACCAGACCATGGGTTCAAATAGTATTTGTTATGTTTTCTTTCACATTCGCTAGCTATGCTCGACTAAGCTTGCCTGGCCCAATGGAACCAATTGAATAGTCCCAAAAGTGCAAATCATGTTCAGCATCATGTCCACCCGGCCAGTTGTAGGCGTCATCACAAGTACAGTATCATTCTGAACTCCTTGTGGAAAGGGGCAAGACAGTGGAGAGAACATGGCAGCTGAGGTTGTTTCTATGACTGGAGCTTTCCTAGGTGCATGTCTGCCCTTAGGGGAGAAGGGGAAAAGGAGGATCTGTTGCCAGATTGGGTTGTTTCCAAACCATGTTTGGTGTAACAGCAGCTCTGGGCGTCTTTAGACTTGCCAGCCCGTCTCGTGCCCTTCCGAGTGCCTCTATGAAACAGGGATCAAAGGGAGGACAGCAGAGAGGGAAGAGAGGAGAGGAGGGAGACAGGAGAGGGGGAAGAGAGGAGAGGAGAGGAGGGAGACTGGAGAGAGAGAAGATAGGAGGGAGACAGGAGAGAGGGAAGAGAGGAGAGGAGGGAGACAGGAGAGATGGAAGAGAGGAGAGGAGGGAGACAGGAGAGATGGAAGAGAGGAGAGGAGGGAGACAGGAGAGAGAGAGAGGAGAGGAGGGAGACAGGAGAGAGGGAGACAGGAGAGAGGGAAGAGAGGAAAGAGGGAAGAGAGGAGAGAGGGGAGGAGCGAGACAGGAGAGAGGGAAGAGAGGAGAGGAGGGAGACAGGAGAGAGGGAAGAGAGGAGAGGAGGGAGACAGGAGTGAGGGAAGAGAGGAGAGGAGAGGAGGGAGACAGGAGAGAGGGAAGAGAGGAGAGGAGGGAGACAGGAGAGGAGGGAGACAGGAGAGGGGGAAGAGAGGAGAGGAGAGGAGAGGAGGGAGACAGGAGAGAGAGAAGATAGGAGGGAGACAGGAGAGAGGGAAGAGAGGAGAGGAGGGAGACAGGAGAGATGGAAGAGAGGAGAGGAGGGAGACAGGAGAGAGAGAGAGGTGAGGAGGGAGACAGGAGAGAGGGAGACAGGAGAGAGGGAAGAGAGGAAAGAGGGAAGAGGGGAGAGAGGGGAGGAGGGAGACAGGAGAGAGGGAAGAGAGGAGAGGAGGGAGACAGGAGAGAGGGAAGAGAGGAGAGGAGGGAGACAGGAGTGAGGGAAGAGAGGAGAGGAGGGAGACAGGAGAGAGGGAAGAGAGGAGAGGAGGGAGACAGGAGAGAGGGAAGAGAGGAGGGGAGGGATACAGGAGAGAGGGAAGAGAGGAGAGGAGGGAGACAGAAGAGAGGGAAGAGAGGAGAGGAGGGAGACAGGAGAGAGGAGAGGAGGGAGACAGGAGAGAGAGAAGAGGAGGGAGACAGGAGAGAGGGGAGAGGAGGGAGACAGGAGAGTGAGAGAAGAGTAGAGAGGAGGGAGACAGGAGAGAGGGAGACAGGAGAGAGGGGAGAGGAGGGAGACAGGAGAGAGGGGAGAGGAGGGAGACAGGAGAGTGAGAGAAGAGTAGAGAGGAGGGAGACAGGAGAGAGGGAGACAGGAGAGAGGGAGACAGGAGAGGGGAAAGGGAGGAGGGAGGGAGGAGAGAGTGCGGGTGTCATTATCAAAGACTCCAGTGACCCACTTTTACTTTTTGCAGCGAGAGAGCTTTCTGGTTTACTGCCTTATGGAAAGCCTTCTTTAGAGTTTCAGTTTGATGGTAGCTTGTTAATGTAGTGCCTGAAATCATAGTACCTTACCTCAGAGCAGCTCACACAAGACACACTGCAAAGTGCAGGGCAATGAAAAGAAAATGGGGATTCGAATAAAGGCTGTGCTTTTCGATTTCTCCATCCAGTCATATATTAGGAATACATTCATCAATTAGATATGTCTGCATTTTGAAGGTGCTTTAGCGATCAGCTCAGATCTTTACTACTCTGCAGTCCTTCATCTCTCTCTACTTCTATCATCTCTCCTTCTCTCACTTTCTATCCTTCTCAATGTCACTCCATTCCCCTCCATCCATCCCTCTGTCTCCCACCCCTTCTCCTTACCCCTTACCTCTCACTCTCAAACCTTCCTTTACACCACTCCCTCTCTCTCTCCACCCCCTTCCCCTCTCTCCCTCCGTCCCTCCATCCACTCTCTCTCTACAGCGCCTAGCCAACTCCAAGGCCCATACGTCCAGGTTTATCAGTGCCAACCTACCCTGCAACAAGTTCAAGAACCGTCTGGTGAACATCATGCCCTACGAGACCACCCGCGTCTGCCTGCAGCCAATCAGGGGCCTCGAGGGCTCAGACTACATTAACGCCAGCTTCATCGACGGATACAGGTAGGTGGAATGGTTGGGTGTGAGTCAGAAGTGTGTGTAAGTGGGGAGGTGGTAGAACGAGTGAGTGAGTGAGTGAGTGAGTGAGTGAGTGAGTGAGTGAGTGAGTGAGTGAGTGAGTGAGTGAGTGAGTGAGTGAGTGAGTGAGTGAGTGAGTGAGAGCACGAGTGAGAGCACGAGTGAGAGCACGAGTGAGCGAACAGCAAGTGTGACAATATCAAAATTGCAATAAACCTGTTTCAATGGTTTGATGAAACTGATTAGGGAGCGGACTCCCCCTGCTACATGTCTGACCTGATTGTGTGTTTGTGTTACCAGGCAACAGAAGGCCTACATTGCAACGCAGGGCCCGTTGGCAGAGACCACAGAGGACTTCTGGAGGATGATGTGGGAGAACAACTCCACTATTGTAGTCATGCTCACCAAACTCAGAGAGATGGGCAGGGTAGGGAGTCTCTCTCTCTCTCTCTCCTCTTCTGTTTCCTTCCTATCCTGTCTCTCTTTCCTGTCTCCCTCCTCTCCCCTCTTCCCCCTCTCCTCTCTCCCTCCTCTCCTCTCTTCTCCCTCTCCTGTCTCCCTCTCTCATGTCTCCCTCCTCTCCTCTCCTGTCTCCCTCTCTCATGTCTCCCTCCTCTCCTCTCTTCTCCCTCCTGTCCTGTCCTCACCCCCTCACCCCATATCTGGGTGTCTCACTCTCTCTCTCTCTGTGTCCACAGGAAAAGTGTCATCAGTACTGGCCCGCTGAGCGTTCGGCCAGGTACCAGTACTTTGTGGTGGACCCCATGGCTGAGTACAACATGCCCCAGTACATCCTCCGAGAGTTCAAAGTCACCGATGCAAGGGTGAGTATGTGTGTGTGTGAGTGCGTGCGTGTGTCCATCCATGTGTAGGTCCATGTGTGTGTGTGTGTGTGTTTGTTTGTTTGTTTGTTTGTGTGTGTGTGTGTGTGTGTGTGTGTGTGTGTGTGTGTGTGTGTGTGTGTGTGTGTGTGTGTGTGTGTGTGTGTGTGTGTGTGTGTGTGTGTGTGTGTGTGTGTGTGTGTGTGTGTGTGTGTGTGTGTGTGTTTGACTGCTGTCCTTAGAGATGACTCATTGTATTTCTATTCGTGTTGCTCTGCCTCTTAGAATGGCTCCTACTGTTTATGCCTAGCACATGTTCCATTTAACCTTTCACCTTTCACCTGTATCATCAGTGAGGCTGGAGGAAGCCAAGCTGATTGCGGCCATTTTCCTCCATCACATGACTATACAGTGCTGATGGGGTAGGTGTCATGCGGGCGATAGTATGATTGCTCTTTATACCACGTTTAAAGGGGCAATCCGCTCTTCAAACAACTACAAAGCAGGCACCCTGCCACTGTTTTGGTGAACACCTGAGGGATGGGTTTGGAGAAGATCACAGACGCCTTTAATGACGGGTTTTTTTCGTTTTTTTTCTCACCTTTATTTAACTAGGCAAGTCAGTTAAGAACAGATTCTTATTTTCAATGACGGCCTAGGAACAGTGGGTTAACTACCTGTTCAGGGGCAGAACGACAGATTTGTACCTTGTCAGCTCGGGGATTTGAACTTGCAACCTTCCAGTTACTAGCCCTAGCCAATGTTTAGATCACGTGAGAGTTTTCACCTGACGAATATCCTCTTTATCGAAACGCTGTATAAACGTTTTATATACGTTGTATACGTGTTATTAGGAGCATACAGCGTAAGGTATTTTTATCCATTAACCCAATACCTACGTTTTATGAAGGATGTACATAGTAGCACAACCATTTCTACGATAGTATGATTACCCGTGGTCTGTCTAAGCACCAAGGCCCATTGTACAGTATAGGCAGCGGCCATTTTGTGTCCAAATGTAGAGTTAACTGTACTGCAGAACACTGGCCTACCTGGGACTGGCGCACATGTTGGATTGCTGCTTGAGCCAGCATGGAGGCTAGTAAGGACGGCTCATGTTGGTCTGAACCTGGCCTAGCCCTCAGCCCCATGCTACTCCCATACACACACACAGTATACCCTCCCCTCAAACTCACACACACACACACAGTAAGGTGGGCTCATGTTGGTCTGAACCTGGCCTAGCCCTCAGCCCCATGCTACAGTAAGGAGGGCTCATGTTGGTCTGAACCTGGCCTAGCCCTCAGCCCCACGCTACAGTAAGGAGGACTCATGTTGGTCTGAACCTGGCCTAGCCCTCAGCCCCACGCTACAGTAAGGAGGGCTCATGTTGGTCTGAACCTGGCCTAGCCCTCAGCCCCATGCTACAGTAAGGAGGGCTCATGTTGGTCTGAACCTGGCCTAGCCCTCAGCCCCACGCTACAGTAAGGAGGGCTCATGTTGGTCTGAACCTGGCCTAGCCCTCAGCCCCATGCTACAGTAAGGAGGGCTCATGTTGGTCTGAACCTGGCCTAGCCCTCAGCACCATGCTACAGTAAGGAGGGATCATGTTGGTCTGAACCTGGCCGAGCCCTCAGCCCCATGCTACTGTAAGGAGGGCTCATGTTGGTCTGAACCTGGCCTAGCCCTCAGCCCCATGCTACAGTAAGGAGGGCTCATGTTGGTCTGAACCTGGCCGAGCCCTCAGCCCCATGCTACTGTAAGGAGGGCTCATGTTGGTCTGAACCTGGCCTAGCCCTCAGCCCCATGCTACAGTAAGGAGGGCTCATGTTGGTCTGAACCTGGCCGAGCCCTCAGCGCCATGCTACAGTAAGGAGGGCTCATGTTGGTCTGAACCTGGTCTAACCCTCAGCCCCATGCTACTCCCATACACACACACAGTATACCCTCCCCTCAAATTCACACACACACACAGTAAGGAGGGCTCATGTTGGTCTGAACCTGGCCTAGCCCTCAGCCCCATGCTACTGTAAGGAGGGCTCATGCTGGTCTGAACCTGGCCTAGCCCTCAGCCCCATGCTGCAGTAAGAAGGGCTCATGTTGGTCTGAACCTGGCCTAGACCTCAGCACCACGCTACAGTAAGGAGGGCTCATGTTGGTCTGAACCTGGCCTAGCCCTCAGCACCACGCTACAGTAAGGAGGGCTCATGTTGGTCTGAACCTGGCCTAGCCCTCAGCACCACGCTACAGTAAGGAGGGCTCATGTTGGTCTGAACCTGGCCTAGCCCTCAGCACCACGCTACAGTAAGGAGGGCTCATGTTGGTCTGAACCTGGCCTAGCCCTCAGCACCACGCTACAGTAAGGAGGGCTCATGTTGGTCTGAACCTGGCCTAGCCCTCAGCACCACGCTACAGTAAGGAGGGCTCATGTTGGTCTGAACCTGGCCTAGCCCTCAGCACCACGCTACAGTAAGGAGGGCTCATGTTGGTCTGAACCTGGCCTAGACCTCAGCACCATGCTACAGTAAGGAGGGCTCATGTTGGTCTGAACCTGGCCTAGACCTCAGCACCACGCTACAGTAAGGAGGGCTCATGTTGGTCTGAACCTGGCCTAGACCTCAGCACCACGCTACAGTAAGGAGTGTCTGTGAAGGGTGAACTGGAGCGGCAGCAGTGGTTCTAGACTGTGTTAATTATGGGCCGAACGCGTAACCTCCCCTCAAGCAATGAAAGGACCTGTAATCAGAGATGCCCGAAGGAAGAGAGAGAGGCAGACGAGGAGAAGAGAGAGAGAGAAAGGGAAGAGAGAGAGTAGAGAGAGAGGAAGAGTGAAGAGAGAGGGGGGAGAGAGAGAGAGAGAGAGTGGGGGAGAGAGGGACTTGTAATCAAGGAAAGGAGACAAGGTTGGAGACTAGGGAATATTTTGGCGCAGTTTAGGATGTAGCCTTCTCTACTTACCTATCCTTTCTTTCCTGATCTTGGACCTGAAATCACTTTAAAGGTATAAATAGTCAAGTTGAAGCTTATCCACTTGGTTCAATTATCAATGTTCACCGAAGGAAAGGGAATGTTTGAGTATTGCTTTGGGGTGCTGTGTCTTCTCTTCAGTCTCACCTTCCAAAATCTAATTCAGAGATCATCTTCCTTCCCTCCCGGTGGACTACTGAGATTAAGACACCACTATAATTGACTATCCTTTAGTGGAGATTCAAATTAAAACATTTTCTCAAGAAATCCAGTCTTCACCGATGTGGGTGGCCACCCTCCAATTCACTCCCCCCACCCGTATCCTTCCTCCTCCTTCGATCCGTCTGTCAGCTTGCTCCATCAATCTGTCCTCTGTCCAGGATTACCTCATTTAACACGGTGTCCAGAAGAATACGCTTGTCACGCCAGACTCCCTATTGATTTCCTCTAACCGGGACTTATTCTTCGGCAAAAACTACAAGCTAAAATGGATTGAGAGAGTGAGGGAGAGAAAGAGAGAGACGGGGGAGAGAGAGAGATAGAGAGACAAGGAGGGAGCGAGAAAGAGGGACTGAGGGAGTGAGAGAAAGGAAAGACTGTCAGAGAGTTTGAGAGCAAAAGGGAGGAATAGTGATATCTGACAGATGGATGTCAGGGGAGACAGTAGTGATAGCCTGACAGATGGATGTCAGGGGAAACAGTAGTGATAGCCTGACAGATGGATGTCAGCGGATACAGTAGTGATAGCCTGACAGATGGATGTCAGGGGAGACAGTAGTGATAGCCTGACAGATGGATGTCAGAGGAGACAGTAGTGATAGCCTGACAGATGGATGTCAGGGGAAACAGTAGTGATAGCCTGACAGATGGATGTCAGGGGAAACAGTAGTGATAGCCTGACAGATGGATGTCAGAGGAGACAGTAGTGATAGCCTGACAGATGGATGTCAGGGGAAACAGTAGTGATAGCCTGACAGATGGATGTCAGAGGAGACAGTAGTGATAGCCTGACAGATGGATGTCAGAGGAGACCTGACAGATGGATGTGATAGCCTGACAGATGGATGTCAGGGAGACAGTAGTGATAGCCTGACAGATGGATGTCAGATAGCCTGACAGATGGATGTCAGGGGATAGCCTGACAGATGGATGTGATAGCCTGACAGATGGATGTCAGAGGAGTGATAGCACAGATGGATGTGATAGCCTGACAGATGGATGTCAGGGGAGACAGTAGTGATAGCCTGACAGATGGATGTCAGGGGAGACAGTAGTGATAGCCTGACAGATGGATGTCAGAGGAGACAGTAGTGATAGCCTGACAGATGGATGTCAGAGGAGACAGTAGTGATAGCCTGACAGATGGATGTCAGAGGAGACAGTAGTGATAGCCTGACAGATGGATGTCAGAGGAGACAGTAGTGATAGCCTGACAGATGGATGTCAGGGGAGACAGTAGTGATAGCCTGACAGATGGATGTCAGGGGAGACCTGACAGATGGATGTCAGTGATGATAGCCTGACAGATGGATGTCAGGGGAGACAGTAGTGATAGCCTGACAGATGGATGTCAGTCAGGGGAGACAGTGAGTGATAGCCTGACAGATGGATGTCAGGGGAGACAGTAGTGATAGCCTGACAGATGGATGTCAGAGGAGACAGGAGACAGTAGTGATAGCCTGACAGATGGATGTCAGAGGAGACAGTAGTGATAGCCTGACAGATGGATGTCAGAGGAGACAGATGGAGTGATAGCCTGACAGATGGATGTCAGAGGAGACAGTAGTGATAGCCAGGGAGACAGTAGTGATGACAGATGGATGTCAGGGGAGACAGTAGTGATAGCCTGACAGATGGATGTCAGAGGAGACAGTAGTGATAGCCTGACAGATGGATGTCAGGGAGAGACAGTAGTGATAGCCTGACAGATGGATGTCAGGGATGTCAGACAGTAGTGATAGCCTGATGTCAGATGGATGTCAGGGATGTCAGACAGTAGTGATAGCCTGACAGATGGATGTCAGAGGAGACAGTAGTGATAGCCTGACAGATGGATGTCAGAGGAGACAGTAGTGATAGCCTGACAGATGGATGTCAGAGGAGACAGTAGTGATAGCCTGACAGATGGATGTCAGAGGAGACAGTAGTGATAGCCTGACAGATGGATGTCAGAGGAGACAGTAGTGATAGCCTGACAGATGGATGTCAGAGGAGACAGTAGTGATAGCCTGACAGATGGATGTCAGATGGATGTCAGAACAGTAGTGATAGCCTGACAGATGGATGTCAGGGACAGTAGTGAAACAATGGAGTGATAGCCTGACAGATGGATTCCTTACCTCTCTCACCCCACCCCTCTCTCTTCTTCTGTTGTGGAGACAGTAGTGATAGCCTGACAGATGGATGTCATCTGTCCTCCCCCAGGGGAGACAGTAGTGATAGCCTGACAGATGGATGTCAGTAGGACCTCTCTCATCCCACCCCTCTCTTATTCTGTTGTCATCCGTCCTCCTCCCTTACCTCTCTCATCCCACCCCTCTCTCTTCTTCTGTTGTCATCTGTCCTCCCCCTTACCTCTCTCATCCCACCCCTCTCTTATTCTGTTGTCATCCGTCCTCCCCCCTTACCTCTCTCATCCCACCCCTCTCTTATTTTGTTGTCATCCGTCCTCCTCCCTTACCTCTCTCACCCCACCCCTCTCTCTTCTTTTGTTGTCATCTGTCCTCCCCCCTTACCTCTCTCATCCCACCCCTCTCTTATTCTGTTGTCATCTGTCCTCCTCCCTTACATCTCTCATCCCACCCCTCTCTTATTCTGTTGTCATCCGTCCTCCCTTACCTCTCTCACCCCACCCCTCTCTCTTCTTCTGTTGTCATCTGTCCTCCTCCCTTACCTCTCTTTTCCTCTTTCCATCCATTCTTTTCCCTCTCCTTCCACTCACTCAGGACGGGCAGTCCAGGACAGTGCGGCAGTTCCAGTTCACTGATTGGCCGGAGCAGGGGGTGCCCAAGTCAGGAGAGGGCTTCATAGACTTCATAGGCCAGGTGCACAAAACCAAGGAGCAGTTTGGCCAGGACGGACCCATCTCTGTCCACTGCAGGTGAGGATCTTTTGTGTGTGTGTGTAGATCTGGGTAAGAGTGTGTAGGCATCCAGCTCCCAGAATGTTAAAGGGATCGTGCAGGTCTTAAATGTTATCTCTCTCTCTCTCTCTCTCTCTCTCTCTCTCTCTCTCTCTCTCTCTCTCTCTCTCTCTCTCTCTCTCTCTCTCTCTCTCTCTCAGGTTTAAATTCTGTCTATTTAGATGGAGACGAGCTTATGTCAAATTAGTGTCAAAAGTTGAGGATTTTTGCTAACCCAAACTCTTTTTCTAACCTTAACCTAATTTTCCTAACCTGCTGTGTTAGTTCTCCTAACCTGCTACGAAAACATTTATTCTGAGAAAAGCTGTACCACATCTAGTCCAAAACACCCTGTGACAAGCTGTGACCAGCTCCCAGGGAAGAGCTTTCACCACACTGCAGGGGAGGATAGGATTGGTGTGGATGGGGTTAGAGGGATGGAGGGATAGCAGCGGGGCGTGGTGGAACAGTTGTTGAGAGGACTGAATGGGGACAGACTTTGTGGTGACACAAGAAGGCGAGGAAGCACGGACTCTATAGGGATGCTCAACTCTTTGTCCTTAGTTCCATTTTTTGGGGGGGGGGGTTTCATTGGTGACCTTTCAACTCCAGTCCACTACCGACTTTTGCAACCCCTGTCTTCTCCTCTTCTATCTCCAGTCAGAAACCGTCATGGGGTGGGTAGGATGAAAATACATATCTGCTGTCATAACAATTATTGTTCCATTGGTGAAGGGGAAGTCATTTCACACCAAAGCAGCTTACAGAGACAGCCCTCAAGAATTTCAGGATCAAACTTAAGACTCACCCTATTTCTGGGGACTGTTACAGAGAAAGGTTTGCAATGGGGACTTAATGAGGTGGAGTTTGCGCGTGTGTGTGTGTGTGTGTGCGTTCATGTGGGTTCGAGATTGTGTACGTTCATGCGCGCGTGTGTTCATTTTGTGTTGTGTCGGTATGTGGGCAGGCATCAAAGTCAATTGTGTACATGCATCACATCAATATTACCTCTGACATGATCAGTTTAGAGTCAGGTGTTAAACCGTGTCGCGACGGCACATGATGACTGGTATCTGAGGACAGGAGAAATAACAACCTTGATGACTGGTATCTGAGAACAGGAGAAATAACAACCTTGATGACTGGTATCTGAGAACAGGAGAAATAACAACCTTGATGACTGGTATCTGACAACAGGAGAAATAACAACCTTGATGACTGGTATCTGAGGACAGGAGAAATAACAACCTTGATGACTGGTATCTGAGAACAGGAGAAATAACAACCTTGATGACTGGTATCTGACAACAGGAGAAATAACAACCTTGATGACTGGTATCTGAGGACAGGAGAAATAACAACCTTGATGACTGGTATCTGAGGACAGGAGAAATAACAACCTTGATGACTGGTATATGAGGACAGGAGAAATAACAACCTTGATGACTGGTATCTGAGAACAGGAGAAATAACAACCTTGATGACTGGTATCTGAGAACAGGAGAAATAACAACCTTGATGACTGGTATCTGAGGACAGGAGAAATAACAACCTTGATGACTGGTATATGAGGACAGGAGAAATAACAACCTTGATGACTGGTATCTGAGAACAGGAGAAATAACAACCTTGATGACTGGTATCTGAGAACAGGAGAAATAACAACCTTGATGACTGGTATCTGAGGACAGGAGAAATAACAACCTTGATGACTGGTATCTAGAGACAGGAGAAATAACAACCTTGATGACTGGTATCTGAGGACAGGAGAAATAACAACCTTGATGACTGGTATCTAGGGACAGGAGAAATAACAACCTTGATGACTGGTATCTAGGGACAGGAGAAATAACAACCTTGATGACTGGTATCTAGGGACAGGAGAAATAACAACCTTGATGACTGGTATCTGAGAACAGGAGAAATAACAACCTTGATGACTGGTATCTGAGGACAGGAGAAATAACAACCTTGATGACTGGTATCTAGGGACAGGAGAAATAACAACCTTGATGACTGGTATCTGGGGACAGGAGAAATAACAACCTTGATGACTGGTATCTGAGAACAGGAGAAATAACAACCTTGATGACTGGTATCTAGGGACAGGAGAAATAACAACCTTGATGACTGGTATCTGAGGACAGGAGAAATAACAACCTTGATGACTGGTATCTGAGAACAGGAGAAATAACAACCTTGATGACTGGTATCTAGGGACAGGAGAAATAACAACCTTGATGACTGGTATATGGGGACAGGAGAAATAACAACCTTGATGACTGGTATCTGTGAACAGGAGAAATAACAACCTTGATGACTGGTATCTAGGGACAGGAGAAATAACAACCTTGATGACTGGTATCTAGGAACAGGAGAAATAACAACCTTGATGACTGGTATCTAGGGACAGGAGAAATAACAACCTTGATGACTGGTATCTGAGAACAGGAGAAATAACAACCTTGATGACTGGTATCTGAGAACAGGAGAAATAACAACCTTGATGACTGGTATCTGAGGACAGGAGAAATAACAACCTTGATGACTGGTATCTGAGAACAGGAGAAATAACAACCTTGATGACTGGTATCTGAGGACAGGAGAAATAACAACCTTGATGACTGGTATCTGAGAACAGGAGAAATAACAACCTTGATGACTGGTATCTGAGAACAGGAGAAATAACAACCTTGATGACTGGTATCTGAGGACAGGAGAAATAACAACCTTGATGACTGGTATCTAGGGACAGGAGAAATAACAACCTTGATGACTGGTATCTGAGAACAGGAGAAATAACAACCTTGATGACTGGTATCTGAGAACAGGAGAAATAACAACCTTGATGACTGGTATCTGAGGACAGGAGAAATAACAACCTTGATGACTGGTATCTGAGAACAGGAGAAATAACAACCTTGATGACTGGTATCTGAGGACAGGAGAAATAACAACCTTGATGACTGGTATCTGAGGACAGGAGAAATAACAACCTTGATGACTGGTATCTAAGAACAGGAGAAATAACAACCTTGATGACTGGTATCTGATCTGAACAGGAGAAATAACAACCTTGATGACTGGTATCTAGGGACAGGAGAAATAACAACCTTGATGACTGGTATCTGTATCTGAGAACAGGAGAAATAACAACCTTGATGACTGGTATCTGAGGACAGGAGAAATAACAACCTTGATGACTGGTATCTGAGAACAGGAGAAATAACAACCTTGATGACTGGTATCTGAGAACAGGAGAAATAACAACCTTGATGACTGGTATCTGAGGACAGGATGAGAAATAACAACCTTGATGACTGGTATCTGAGAACAGGAGAAATAACAACCTTGATGACTGGTATCTAAGGACAGGAGAAATAACAACCTTGATGACTGGTATCTGAGGACAGGAGAAATAACAACCTTGATGACTGGTATCTGAGGACAGGAGAAATAACAACCTTGATGACTGGTATCTGGGACAGGAGAAATAACAACCTTGATGACTGGTATCTGAGAACAGGAGAAATAACCCTTGATGACTGGTATCTGAGGACAGGAGAAATAACAACCTTGATGACTGGTATCTGAGAACAGGAGAAATAACAACCTTGATGACTGGTATCTGAGAACAGGAGAAATAACAACCTTGATGACTGGTATCTGAGAACAGGAGAAATAACAACCTTGATGACTGGTATCTGAGAACAGGAGAAATAACAACCTTGATGACTGGTATCTGAGAACAGGAGAAATAACAACCTTGATGACTGGTATCTGAGAACAGGAGAAATAACAACCTTGATGACTGGTATAACAACCTTGATGACTGGTATCTGAGAACAGGAGAAATAACAACCTTGATGACTGGTATCTGAGAACAGGAGAAATAACAACCTTGATGACTGGTATCTGAGAACAGGAGAAATAACAACCTTGATGACTGGTATCTGAGAACAGGAGAAATAACAACCTTGATGACTGGTATCTGAGGACAGGAGAAATAACAACCTTGATGACTGGTATCTGAGAACAGGAGAAATAACAACCTTGATGACTGGTATCTGAGGACAGGAGAAATAACAACCAACCTTGATGACTGGTATCTGAGAACAGGAGAAATAACAACCTTGATGACTGGTATCTGAGGACAGGAGAAATAACAACCTTGATGACTGGTATCTGAGGACAGGAGAAATAACAACCTTGATGACTGGTATCTGAGGACAGGAGAAATAACAACCTTGATGACTGGTATCTGAGAACAGGAGAAATAACTTGATGACTGGTATCTGAGGACAGGAGAAATAACAACCTTGATGACTGGTATCTGAGAACAGGAGAAATAACAACCTTGACTGACTGGTATCTGGTAGAACAGGAGAAATAACAACCTTGATGACTGGTATCTGAGGACAGGAGAAATAACAACCTTGATGACTGGTATCTGAGAACAGGAGAAATAACAACCTTGATGACTGAGAACAGGAGAAATAACAACCTTGATGACTGGTATCTGAGGACAGGAGAAATAACAACCTTGGAGAAATAACAACCTTGATGACTGGTATCTAAGGACAGGAGAAATAACAACCTTGATGACTGGTATCTGAGGACAGGAGAAATAACAACCTTGATGACTGGTATCTGAGGGACAGGAGAAATAACAACCTTGATGACTGGTATCTGAGGGACAGGAGAAATAACAACCTTGATGACTGGTATCTGACAGGAGAAATAACAGGACTGGTATCTGAGAACAGGAGAAATAACAACCTTGATGACTGGTATCTGAGAACAGGAGAAATAACAACCTTGATGACTGGTATCTGAGGACAGGAGAAATAACAACCTTGATGACTGGTATCTGAGGACAGGAGAAATAACAACCTTGATGACTGGTATCTGAGGACAGGAGAAATAACAACCTTGATGACTGGTATCTGAGGACAGGAGAAATAACAACCTTGATGACTGGTATCTGAGGACAGGAGAAATAACAACCTTGATGACTGGTATCTGAGGACAGGAGAAATAACAACCTTGATGACTGGTATCTGAGAACAGGAGAAATAACAACCTTGATGACTGGTATCTGAGGACAGGAGAAATAACAACCTTGATGACTGGTATCTGAGGACAGGAGAAATAACAACCTTGATGACTGGTATCTGAGGACAGGAGAAATAACAACCTTGATGACTGGTATCTGAGAACAGGAGAAATAACAACCTTGATGACTGGTATCTGAGGACAGGAGAAATAACAACCTTGATGACTGGTATCTGAGGACAGGAGAAATAACAACCTGGTATCTGATGACTGGTATCTGAGAACAGGAGAAATAACAACCTTGATGACTGGTATCTGAGGACAGGAGAAATAACAACCTTGATGACTGGTATCTGAGGACAGGAGAAATAACAACCTTGATGACTGGTATCTGAGGACAGGAGAAATAACAACCTTGATGACTGGTATCTGAGGACAGGAGAAATAACAACCTTGATGACTGGTATCTGAGAACAGGAGAAATAACAACCTTGATGACTGGTATCTGAGAACAGGAGAAATAACAACCTTGATGACTGGTATCTGAGGACAGGAGAAATAACAACCTTGATGACTGGTATCTGAGGGACAGGAGAAATAACAACCTTGATGACTGGTATCTGAGGACAGGACCTTGAGACTGGTATCTAGAAGGATAACAACCTTGATGACTGGTATCTGACAGGAGAAATAACAACCTTGATGACTGGTATAGGACAGGACTGAACAGGAGAAATAACAACCTTGATGACTGGTATCTGAGGACAGGAGAAATAACAACCTTGATGACTGGTATCTGAGGACAGGAGAAATAACAACCTTGATGACTGGTATCTGAGAACAGGAGAAATAACAACCTTGATGACTGGTATCTGAGGACAGGAGAAATAACAAACCTTGATGACTGGTATCTGAGAACAGGAGAAATAACAACCTTGATGACTGGTATCTAGAGACAGGAGAAATAACAACCTTGATGACTGGTATCTGAGGGACAGGAGAAATAACAACCTTGATGACTGGTATCTGAGAACAGGAGAAATAACAACCTTGATGACTGGTATCTGAGGACAGGAGAAATAACAACCTTGATGACTGGTATCTGAGAACAGGAGAAATAACAACCTTGATGACTGGTATCTGACAGAGAAATAACAACCTTGATGACTGGTATCTGAGAACAGGAGAAATAACAACCTTGATGACTGGTATCTAGGGACAGGAGAAATAACAACCTTGATGACTGGTATCTGAGGACAGGAGAAATAACAACCTTGATGACTGGTATCTGAGGGACAGGAGAAATAACAACCTTGACTGGTATCTGACAGGAGAAATAACAACCTTGATGACTGGTATCTGGGATAACAACCTTGATGACTGGTATCTAGGGACAGGAGAAATAACAACCTTGATGACTGGTATCTGAGGACAGGAGAAATAACAACCTTGATGACTGGTATCTGAGGACAGGAGAAATAACAACCTTGATGACTGGTATCTAAGGACAGGAGAAATAACAACCTTGATGACTGGTATCTGAGAACAGGAGAAATAACAACCTTGATGACTGGTATCTGAGGACAGGAGAAATAACAACCTTGATGACTGGTATCTGAGAACAGGAGAAATAACAACCTTGATGACTGGTATCTGAGGACAGGAGAAATAACAACCTTGATGACTGGTATCTGAGAAGGAGAAATAACAACCTTGATGACTGGTATCTGAAACAGGAGAAATAACAACCTTGATGACTGGTATCTGAGGACAGGAGAAATAACAACCTTGATGACTGGTATCTGAGAACAGGAGAAATAACAACCTTGATGACTGGTATCTGAGAACAGGAGAAATAACAGGAGAAATAACAACCTTGAACTGGTATCTGAGACAGACTGGACTGGTATCTGAGGACAGGAGAAATAACAACCTTGATGACTGGTATCTGAGGACAGGAGAAATAACAACCTTGATGACTGGTATCTGAGGACAGGAGAAATAACAACCTCTGGTATCTGAGGACAGGAGAAATAACAACCTTGATGACTGGTATCTGAGAACAGGAGAAAATAACAACCTTGATGACTGGTATCTGAGGACAGGAGAAATAACAACCTTGATGACTGGTATCTGAGAACAGGAGAAATAGGACAGGAGAAATAACCCTTGATGACTGGTATCTAGGGACAGGAGAAATAACAACCTTGATGACTGGTATCTGAGGACAGGAGAAATAACAACCTTGATGACTGGTATCTGAGGACAGGAGAAATAACAACCTTGATGACTGGTATCTAGGGACAGGAGAAATAACAACCTTGATGACTGGTATCTGAGGACAGGAGAAATAACAACCTTGATGACTGGTATCTAGGGACAGGAGAAATAACAACCTTGATGACTGGTATCTAGGGACAGGAGAAATAACAACCTTGATGACTGGTATCTGAGGACAGGAGAAATAACAACCTTGATGACTGGTATCTGAGAACAGGAGAAATAACAACCTTGATGACTGGTATCTAGGGACAGGAGAAATAACAACCTTGATGACTGGTATCTAGGGACAGGAGAAATAACAACCTTGATGACTGGTATCTGAGAACAGGAGAAATAACAACCTTGATGACTGGTATCTGAGAACAGGAGAAATAACAACCTTGATGACTGGTATCTGAGGACAGGAGAAATAACAACCTTGATGACTGGTATCTAAGGACAGGAGAAATAACAACCTTGATGACTGGTATCTGAGGACAGGAGAAATAACAACCTTGATGACTGGTATCTGAGGACAGGAGAAATAACAACCTTGATGACTGGTATCTGAGAACAGGAGAAATAACAACCTTGATGACTGGTATCTGAGAACAGGACAGGAGAAACAGGAGAAATAACAACCTTGATGACTGACTGGTATCTGGTATCTGAGGACAGGAGAAATAACAACCTTGATGACTGGTATCTGAGAACAGGAGAAATAACAACCTTGATGACTGGTATCTGAGGACAGGAGAAATCTGAACAGGAGAAATAACCTTGATGACTGGTATCTGAGGACAGGAGAAATAACAACCTTGATGACTGGTATCTGAGAACAGGAGAAATAACAACCTTGATGACTGGTATCTGAGAACAGGAGAAATAACAACCTTGATGACTGGTATCTGAGAACAGGAGAAATAACAACCTTGATGACTGGTATCTGAGGACAGGAGAAATAACAACCTTGATGACTGGTATCTGAGGACAGGAGAAATAACAACCTTGATGACTGGTATCTGAGGACAGGAGAAATAACAACCTTGATGACTGGTATCTGAGAACAGGAGAAATAACAACCTTGATGACTGGTATCTGAGGACAGGAGAAATAACAACCTTGATGACTGGTATCTGAGAACAGGAGAAATAACAACCTTGATGACTGGTATCTGAGAACAGGAGAAATAACAACCTTGATGACTGGTATCTGAGAGACAGGAGAAATAACAACCTTGATGACTGGTATCTGAGGACAGGAGAAATAACAACCTTGATGACTGGTATCTGAGGGACAGGAGAAATAACAACCTTGATGACTGGTATCTGAGAAGAGACAGGAGAAATAACAACCTTGATGACTGGTATCTGAGGACAGGAGAAATAACAACCTTGATGACTGGTATCTGAGGACAGGAGAAATAACAACCTTGAAATAACAACCTTGATGACTGGTATCTGAGGACAGGAGAAATAACAACCTTGATGACTGGTATCTGAGGACAGGAGAAATAACAACCTTGATGACTGGTATCTGAGGACAGGAGAAATAACAACCTTGATGACTGGTATCTGAGGACAGGAGAAATAACAACCTTGATGACTGGTATCTGATGACTGGATCTGAGGAGAGAAATAACAACCTTGATGACTGGTATCTGAGAACAGGAGAAATAACAACCTTGATGACTGGTATCTGAGGACAGGAGAAATAACAACCTTGATGACTGGTATCTGAGGACAGGAGAAATAACAACCTTGATGACTGGTATCTGAGAACAGGAGAAATAACAACCTTGATGACTGGTATCTGAGAACAGGAGAAATAACAACCTTGATGACTGGTATCTGAGGACAGGAGAAATAACAACCTTGATGACTGGTATCTGAGAACAGGAGAAATAACAACCTTGATGACTGGTATCTGAGGACAGGAGAAATAACAACCTTGATGACTGGTATCTGAGGACAGGAGAAATAACAACCTTGATGACTGGTATCTGAGGACAGGAGAAATAACAACCTTGATGACTGGTATCTGAGGACAGGAGAAATAACAACCTTGAACAACCTTGATGACTGGTATCTGAGAACAGGAGAAATAACAACCTTGATGACTGGTATCTGAGGACAGGAGAAATAACAACCTTGATGACTGGTATCTGAGGACAGGAGAAATAACAACCTTGATGACTGGTATGACTAACAACCTTGGACTATCTGAGGACAGGAGAAATAACAACCTTGATGACTGGTATCTGAGGACAGGAGAAATAACAACCTTGATGACTGGTATCTGAGAACAGGAGAAATAACAACCTTGATGACTGGTATCTGAGAACAGGAGAAATAACAACCTGGTATCTGATGACTGGTATCTGAGGACAGGAGAAATAACAACCTTGATGACTGGTATCTGAGGACAGGAGAAATAACAACCTTGATGACTGGTATCTGAGGACAGGAGAAATAACAACCTTGATGACTGGTATCTGAGGACAGGAGAAATAACAACCTTGATGACTGGTATCTGAGGACAGGAGAAATAACAACCTTGATGACTGGTAACAACCTTGATGACTGGTATCTGAGACAGGAGAAATAACTGGTATCTGAGAAATAACAAGGACCTTGATGACTGGTATCTGATGAGGACAGGAGAAATAACAACCTTGATGACTGGTATCTGAGGACAGGAGAAATAACAACCTTGATGACTGGTATCTGAGAACAGGAGAAATAACAACCTTGATGACTGGTATCTGAGGACAGGAGAAATAACAACCTTGATGACTGGTATCTGAGTAGGAGAAATAACAACCTGATGACTGGTATCTGAGAACAGGAGAAATAACAACCTTGATGACTGGTATCTGAGGACAGGAGAAATAACAACCTTGATGACTGGTATCTGAGGACAGGAGAAATAACAACCTTGATGACTGGTATCTGAGGACAGGAGAAATAACAACCTTGATGACTGGTATCTGAGGACAGGAGAAATAACAACCTTGATGACTGGTATCTGAGGACAGGAGAAATAACAACCTTGATGACTGGTATCTGAGGACAGGAGAAATAACAACCTTGATGACTGGTACTGGTATCTGAGACTGACATGAGAACAGGAGAAATAACAACCTTGATGACTGGTATCTAGAGGACAGGAGAAATAACAACCTTGATGACTGGTATCTGACAGGAGAAATAACAACACTGGTATCTGAGGACAGGAGAAATAACAACCTTGATGACTGGTATCTGAGGACAGGAAATAACAACCTTGATGACTGGTATCTGAGAACAGGAGAAATAACAACCTTGATGACTGGTATCTGGGACAGGAGAAATAACAACCTTGATGACTGGTATCTGAGGACAGGAGAAATAACAACCTTGATGACTGGTATCTGAGAACAGGAGAAATAACAACCTTGATGACTGGTATCTAGAGGACAGGAGAAATAACAACCTTGATGACTGGTATCTGAGGACAGGAGAAATAACAACCTTGATGACTGGTATCTGAGGACAGGAGAAATAACAACCTTGATGACTGGTATCTGAGGACAGGAGAAATAACAACCTTGATGACTGGTATCTGAGACTGGTACAGGAGAAATAACAACCTTGATGACTGGTATCTGAGGACAGGAGAAATAACAACCTTGATGACTGGTATCTGAGGACAGGAGAAATAACAACCTTGATGACTGGTATCTGAGACAGGACAGGACTGAAATAACAACCTTGATGACTGGTATCTGAGGAACAGGAGAAATAACAACCTTGATGACTGGTATCTGAGAACAGGAGAAATAACAACCTTGATGACTGACTTATCTAGGTATCTGAGGACAGGAGAAATAACAACCTTGATGACTGGTATCTGAGGACAGGAGAAATAACAACAACTTGATGACTGGTATCTGAGGACAGGAGAAATAACAACCTTGATGACTGGTATCTGAGGACAGGAGAAATAACAACCTTGATGACTGGTATCTGAGGACAGGAGAAATAACAACCTTGATGACTGGTATCTGAGACAGGAGAAATAACAACCTTGATGACTGGTATCTGAGGACAGGAGAAATAACAACCTTGATGACTGGTATCTGAGAACAGGAGAAATAACAACCTTGATGACTGGTATCTGAGAACAGGAGAAATAACAACCTTGATGACTGGTATCTGAGGACAGGAGAAATAACAACCTTGATGACTGGTATCTGAGGACAGGAGAAATAACAACCTTGATGACTGGTATCTGAGGACAGGAGAAATAACAACCTTGATGACTGGTATCTGAGGACAGGAGAAATAACAACTGGTATCTTGATGAACAACTGGTATCTGAGGACAGGAGAAATAACAACCTTGATGACTGGTATCTGAGGACAGGAGAAATAACAACCTTGATGACTGGTATCTGAGGACAGGAGAAATAACAACCTTGGACAGGAGAAATAACAACCTTGATGACTGGTATCTGAGGACAGGAGAAATAACAACCTGATGACTGGTATCTGAGGACAGGAGAAATAACAACCTTGATGACTGGTATCTGAGAACAGGAGAAATAACAACCTTGATGACTGGTATCTGAGAACAGGAGAAATAACAACCTTGATGACTGGTATCTGAGGACAGGAGAAATAACAACCTTGATGACTGGTATCTGAGGACAGGAGAAATAACAACCTTGATGACTGGTATCTGAGAACAGGAGAAATAACAACCTTGATGACTGGTATCTGAGGACAGGAGAAATAACAACCTTGATGACTGGTATCTGAGAACAGGAGAAATAACAACCTTGATGACTGGTATCTGAGGACAGGAGAAATAACAACCTTGATGACTGGTATCTGAGGACAGGAGAAATAACAACCTTGATGACTGGTATCTGAGGACAGGAGAAATAACAACCTTGATGACTGGTATCTGAGGACAGAGAAATAACAGGAGAAATAACAACCTTGATGACTGGTATCTGAGAACAGGAGAAATAACAACCTTGATGACTGGTATC
Source organism: Oncorhynchus keta (assembly GCF_023373465.1). Classification (NCBI taxonomy): domain Eukaryota; kingdom Metazoa; phylum Chordata; class Actinopteri; order Salmoniformes; family Salmonidae; genus Oncorhynchus; species Oncorhynchus keta. Next base: position 46,778,081 of record NC_068442.1, read on the forward strand.
TGAGGACAGGAGAAATAACAACCTTGATGACTGGTATCTGAGAACAGGAGAAATAACAACCTTGATGACTGGTATCTGGTAGGACAGGAGAAATAACAACCTTGATGACTGGTATCTGAGGACAGGAGAAATAACAACCTTGATGACTGGTATCTGGTAGGACAGGAGAAATAACAACCTTGATGACTGGTATCTGAGGACAGGAGAAATAACAACCTTGATGACTGGTATCTGAGGACAGGAGAAATAACAACCTTGATGACTGGTATCTGAGAACAGGAGAAATAACAACCTTGATGACTGGTATCTGAGGACAGGAGAAATAACAACCTTGATGACTGGTATCTGAGGACAGGAGAAATAACAACCTTGATGACTGGTATCTGAATAACAACCTTGATGACTGGTATCTGAGGACAGGAGAAATAACAACCTTGATGACTGGTATCTGAGGACAGGAGAAATAACAACCTTGATGACTGGTATCTGAGGACAGGAGAAATAACAACCTTGATGACTGGTATCTGAGGACAGAACAACCTTGATGACTGGTAGAAACAGGAGAAATAACAACCTTGATGACTGGTATCTGGAGACAGGAGAAATAACAACCTTGATGACTGGTATCTAGGGACAGGAGAAATAACAACCTTGATGACTGGTATCTGAGGACAGGAGAAATAACAACCTTGATGACTGGTATCTGAGGACAGGAGAAATAACAACCTTGATGACTGGTATCTAGAGACAGGAGAAATAACAACCTTGATGACTGGTATCTGAGGACAGGAGAAATAACAACCTTGATGACTGGTATCTGAGGACAGGAGAAATAACAACCTTGATGACTGGTATCTGAGAACAGGAGAAATAACAACCTTGATGACTGGTATCTGAGAACAGGAGAAATAACAACCTTGATGACTGGTATCTGAGGACAGGAGAAATAACAACCTTGATGACTGGTATCTGAGACAGGAGAAATAACAACCTTGATGACTGGTATCTGAGAAGGAGAAATAACAACCTTGATGACTGGTATCTGAGGACAGGAGAAATAACAACCTTGATGACTGGTATCTGAGAAGAAATAACAGATGACTGGTATCTGAGGAACAGGAGAAATAACAACCTTGATGACTGGTATCTGAGGACAGGAGAAATAACAACCTTGATGACTGGTATCTGAGGACAGGAGAAATAACAACCTTGATGACTGGTATCTGAGAAGGAGAAATAACAGGAGAAATAACAACCTTGATGACTGGTATCTGAGAACAGGAGAAATAACAACCTTGATGACTGGTATCTGAGGACAGGAGAAATAACAACCTTGATGACTGGTATCTGAGGACAGGAGAAATAACAACCTTGATGACTGGTATCTGAGAACAGGAGAAATAACAACCTTGATGACTGGTATCTGAGGACAGGAGAAATAACAACCTTGATGACTGGTATCTGAGGACAGGAGAAATAACAACCTTGATGACTGGTATCTGAGGACAGGAGAAATAACAACCTTGATGACTGGTATCTGAGGACAGGAGAAATAACAACCTTGATGACTGGTATCTGAGAACAGGAGAAATAACAACCTTGATGACTGGTATCTGAGAACAGGAGAAATAACAACCTTGATGACTGGTATCTGAGGACAGGAGAAATAACAACCTTGATGACTGGTATCTGAGGACAGGAGAAATAACAACCTTGATGACTGGTATCTGAGAACAGGAGAAATAACAACCTTGATGACTGGTATCTGAGGACAGGAGAAATAACTGGTATCTGAGGACAGGAGAAATTGATGACTGGTATCTGAGGACAGGAGAAATAACAACCTTGATGACTGGTATCTGAGAACAGGAGAAATAACAACCTTGATGACTGGTATCTGAGGACAGGAGAAATAACAACCAACCTTGATGACTGGTATCTGAGGACAGGAGAAATAACAACCTTGATGACTGGTATCTGAGGACAGGAGAAATAACAACCTTGATGACTGGTATCTGAGGACAGGAGAAATAACAACCTTGATGACTGGTATCTGGTATCTGAGACAGGAGAAATAACAACCTTGATGACTGGTATCTGAGAACAGACTGGTAGAAATAACAACCTTGATGACTGGTATCTGAGGACAGGAGAAATAACAACCTTGATGACTGGTATCTGAGGACAGGAGAAATAACAACCTTGATGACTGGTATCTGAGAACAGGAGAAATAACAACCTTGATGACTGGTATCTGAGGACAGGAGAAATAACAACCTTGATGACTGGTATCTAGAGACAGGAGAAATAACAACCTTGATGACTGGTATCTGAGGACAGGAGAAATAACAACCTTGATGACTGGTATCTGAGGACAGGAGAAATAACAACCTCTGGTATCTGAGAACAGGAGAAATAACAACCTTGATGACTGGTATCTAGGGACAGGAGAAATAACAACCTTGATGACTGGTATCTGAGGACAGGAGAAATAACAACCTTGATGACTGGTATCTGAGAACAGGAGAAATAACAACCTTGATGACTGGTATCTGGGACAGGAGAAATAACAACCTTGATGACTGGTATCTGAGGACAGGAGAAATAACAGATGACTGGTAAATAACAACCTTGATGACTGGTATCTAGGGACAGGAGAAATAACAACTGGTATCTTGATGACTGGTATCTAGGGGAGAAATAACAACCTTGATGACTGGTAAGGACAGGAGAAATAACAACCTTGATGACTGGTATCTGAGGACAGGAGAAATAACAACCTTGATGACTGGTATCTGAGGACAGGAGAAATAACAACCTTGATGACTGGTATCTAGGGACAGGAGAAATAACAACCTTGATGACTGGTATCTGAGAACAGGAGAAATAACAACCTTGATGACTGGTATCTGAGGACAGGAGAAATAACAACCTTGATGACTGGTATCTGAGGACAGGAGAAATAACAACCTTGATGACTGGTATCTGAGAACAGGAGAAATAACAACCTTGATGACTGGTATCTGAGGACAGGAGAAATAACAACCTTGATGACTGGTATCTAGAGACAGGAGAAATAACAACCTTGATGACTGGTATCTAGGGACAGGAGAAATAACAACCTTGATGACTGGTATCTGAGGACAGGAGAAATAACAACCTTGATGACTGGTATCTAGGGACAGGAGAAATAACAACCTTGATGACTGGTATCTGAGGACAGGAGAAATAACAACCTTGATGACTGGTATCTGAGGACAGGAGAAATAACAACCTTGATGACTGGTATCTAAGGACAGGAGAAATAACAACCTTGACTGGTATCTGAACCTGAGGACTGGTCTAACAACAACCTTGACTAGGGACAGGAGAAATAACAACCTTGATGACTGGTATCTGAGGACAGGAGAAATAACAACCTTGATGACTGGTATCTAGGGACAGGAGAAATAACAACCTTGATGACTGGTATCTAAGGACAGGAGAAATAACAACCTTGATGACTGGTATCTAAGGACAGGAGAAATAACAACCTTGATGACTGGTATCTGAGGACAGGAGAAATAACAACCTTGATGACTGGTATCTGAGAACAGGAGAAATAACAACCTTGATGACTGGTATCTAGGGACAGGAGAAATAACAACCTTGATGACTGGTATCTGAGAACAGGAGAAATAACAACCTTGATGACTGGTATCTGAGGACAGGAGAAATAACAACCTTGATGACTGGTATCTGAGAACAGGAGAAATAACAACCTTGATGACTGGTATCTGAGAACAGGAGAAATAACAACCTTGATGACTGGTATCTGAGAACAGGAGAAATAACAACCTTGATGACTGGTATCTGAGAACAGGAGAAATAACAACCTTGATGACTGGTATCTGAGGACAGGAGAAATAACAACCTTGATGACTGGTATCTGAGGACAGGAGAAATAACAACCTTGATGACTGGTATCTATGACTGGACAGGAGAAATAACAACCTTGATGACTGGTATCTGAGGACAGGAGAAATAACAACCTTGATGACTGGTATCTGAGAACAGGAGAAATAACAACCTTGATGACTGGTATCTGAGAACAGGAGAAATAACAACCTTGATGACTGGTATCTAGAGACAGGAGAAATAACAACCTTGATGACTGGTATCTGAGGACAGGAGAAATAACAACCTTGATGACTGGTATCTAGGGACAGGAGAAATAACAACCTTGATGACTGGTATCTAGGGACAGGAGAAATAACAACCTTGATGACTGGTATCTAGGGACAGGAGAAATAACAACCTTGATGACTGGTATCTAGGGACAGGAGAAATAACAACCTTGATGACTGGTATCTAGGGACAGGAGAAATAACAACCTTGATGACTGGTATCTGAGGACAGGAGAAATAACAACCTTGATGACTGGTATCTGAGGACAGGAGAAATAACAACCTTGATGACTGGTATCTAGGGACAGGAGAAATAACAACCTTGATGACTGGTATCTGAGGACAGGAGAAATAACAACCTTGATGACTGGTATCTGAGAACAGGAGAAATAACAACCTTGATGACTGGTATCTGAGAACAGGAGAAATAACAACCTTGATGACTGGTATCTGAGGACAGGAGAAATAACAACCTTGATGACTGGTATCTAAGAACAGGAGAAATAACAACCTTGATGACTGGTATCTGAGGACAGGAGAAATAACAACCTTGATGACTGGTATCTGAGGTAAGGAGAAATAACAACCTTGATGACTGGTATCTGAGGACAGGAGAAATAACAACCTTGATGACTGGTATCTGAGAACAGGAGAAATAACAACCTTGATGACTGGTATCTAGGGACAGGAGAAATAACAACCTTGATGACTGGTATCTGAGGACAGGAGAAATAACAACCTTGATGACTGGTATCTGAGGACAGGAGAAATAACAACCTTGATGACTGGTATCTGAGAACAGGAGAAATAACAACCTTGATGACTGGTATCTGAGAACAGGAGAAATAACAACCTTGATGACTGGTATCTGAGAACAGGAGAAATAACAACCTTGATGACTGGTATCTGAGGACAGGAGAAATAACAACCTTGATGACTGGTATCTGAGGACAGGAGAAATAACAACCTTGATGACTGGTATCTGAGAACAGGAGAAATAACAACCTTGATGACTGGTATCTGAGAACAGGAGAAATAACAACCTTGATGACTGGTATCTGAGGATAACAACCTTGATGACTGGTATCTGAGGACAGGAGAAATAACAACCTTGATGACTGGTATCTGAGGACAGGAGAAATAACAACCTTGATGACTGGTATCTAAGGACAGGAGAAATAACAACCTTGATGACTGGTATCTGAGGACAGGAGAAATAACAACCTTGATGACTGGTATCTGAGAACAGGAGAAATAACAACCTTGATGACTGGTATCTGAGGACAGGAGAAATAACAACCTTGATGACTGGTATCTGAGGACAGGAGAAATAACAACCTTGATGACTGGTATCTGAGGACAGGAGAAATAACAACCTTGATGACTGGTATCTGAGGACAGGAGAAATAACAACCTTGATGACTGGTATCTGAGGACAGGAGAAATAACAACCTTGATGACTGGTATCTGAGGACAGGAGAAATAACAACCTTGATGACTGGTATCTGAGGACAGGAGAAATAACAACCTTGATGACTGGTATCTGAGGACAGGAGAAATAACAACCTTGATGACTGGTATCTGAGGACAGGAGAAATAACAACCTTGATGACTGGTATCTAGGGACAGGAGAAATAACAACCTTGATGACTGGTATCTGAGGACAGGAGAAATAACAACCTTGATGACTGGTATCTGAGAACAGGAGAAATAACAACCTTGATGACTGGTATCTAGGGACAGGAGAAATAACAACCTTGATGACTGGTATCTGAGGACAGGAGAAATAACAACCTTGATGACTGGTATCTAGGGACAGGAGAAATAACAACCTTGATGACTGGTATCTGAGGACAGGAGAAATAACAACCTTGATGACTGGTATCTGAGGACAGGAGAAATAACAACCTTGATGACTGGTATCTGAGAACAGGAGAAATAACAACCTTGATGACTGGTATCTGAGAACAGGAGAAATAACAACCTTGATGACTGGTATCTGAGGACAGGAGAAATAACAACCTTGATGACTGGTATCTGAGGACAGGAGAAATAACAACCTTGATGACTGGTATCTGAGGACAGGAGAAATAACAACCTTGATGACTGGTATCTAGGGACAGGAGAAATAACAACCTTGATGACTGGTATCTAGGGACAGGAGAAATAACAACCTTGATGACTGGTATCTGAGAACAGGAGAAATAACAACCTTGATGACTGGTATCTGAGAACAGGAGAAATAACAACCTTGATGACTGGTATCTGAGGACAGGAGAAATAACAACCTTGATGACTGGTATCTGAGGACAGGAGAAATAACAACCTTGATGACTGGTATCTGAGGACAGGAGAAATAACAACCTTGATGACTGGTATCTGAGGACAGGAGAAATAACAACCTTGATGACTGGTATCTGAGGACAGGAGAAATAACAACCTTGATGACTGGTATCTGAGGACAGGAGAAATAACAACCTTGATGACTGGTATCTGAGGACAGGAGAAATAACAACCTTGATGACTGGTATCTGAGAACAGGAGAAATAACAACCTTGATGACTGGTATCTGAGAACAGGAGAAATAACAACCTTGATGACTGGTATCTGAGGACAGGAGAAATAACAACCTTGATGACTGGTATCTGAGGACAGGAGAAATAACAACCTTGATGACTGGTATCTGAGAACAGGAGAAATAACAACCTTGATGACTGGTATCTGAGAACAGGAGAAATAACAACCTTGATGACTGGTATCTGAGAACAGGAGAAATAACAACCTTGATGACTGGTATCTGAGAACAGGAGAAATAACAACCTTGATGACTGGTATCTGAGAACAGGAGAAATAACAACCTTGATGACTGGTATCTGAGGACAGGAGAAATAACAACCTTGATGACTGGTATCTGAGAACAGGAGAAATAACAACCTTGATGACTGGTATCTGAGAACAGGAGAAATAACAACCTTGATGACTGGTATCTGAGAACAGGAGAAATAACAACCTTGATGACTGGTATCTGAGAACAGGAGAAATAACAACCTTGATGACTGGTATCTGAGGACAGGAGAAATAACAACCTTGATGACTGGTATCTGAGGACAGGAGAAATAACAACCTTGATGACTGGTATCTAGGGACAGGAGAAATAACAACTTTCAAAATAGACGCCTGATAGAGCTGTTTGCATGATTGTTGGACTTCATCTGTTATACTGATGATAATAATCATCATAATAATCATTTGGTGGGTTCTTATATTGGTTAGATTTCACACATGAACAAGTGTGTATTAATATGCATGTGTGAATTGGAAATTTTTCAATATCCCAGCACATCCCCTGAGATTGGTGTGTCTGTGTGTGTTTCCAGTGCGGGGGTTGGCCGGACCGGTGTCTTCACCACACTCAGCATCGTGCTGGAGAGGATGCGCTATGAAGGCGTGGTAGACATCTTTCAGACGGTCAAGATGCTGCGGACACAGAGGCCGGCCATGGTCCAGACAGAGGTGAGGGGTCACTCCGAACCCACAGGTTCTCATGGATATTGTAGGTTTTTTGTTGAACATGTAGTTTTGCCATGGGTGCTAAGAATATGCATCAGCATTGTGTTAGCATTGATACTGGCTGTAAGTCTTAGAGCTGCTGCTAAGTTCGGCTTGTAGTATTATATTGAATATTATAAATTGGGTGGTTCGAACCCTGAATGCTGATTAGCTGACAGCCGTGGTATATCAGACCGTATACCACGGTTATGACAAAACATTTATTTATATTGCTCTAATTACGTTGGTAACCGGTTTGTAATAGCAATAAGGCACGTCGGGGGTTTGTGTATCTGGCCAATATACCACAACCCCTCATGCCTTATTGTTTAAGTGAAGTATCTCCTGTTCGCTGCTGAACAAAATTAATGTTGAATGTTGTTTATTTTGTCTATGCAGGATGAATATCAGTTTTGCTACCAGGCGGGTCTGGAGTACCTAGGAAGCTTTGATCACTATGCAACGTAAGAATCCATCTCGTCCCCCGAATCCTATGTCCCCCTCAACAGTCTCCTGAGCCATAGAAATGAAAACAACAACAGCAGCCAGAAAACAAAATTCAACCAACAGAATAGCAAACGAATTGTAGATTATTATTCTTTTTTTTTAAGTCAACAAGAGTGCAATTCCAATTGGACCCAATGGACTTTGATGTCGGTGAGGAAACAGTAAATGACTCCATCAGCAGAACTAATTGACGCCCTAACTCTGAAGAAAGGAACCAAAAGTGGTGGCTCAAGCTGTGGGGTGGGAATAATTAAAGTGTTGGACTGCTAACCTTACCTCAAGTGTTCAGATGTGGAGGTGGACATTGTAAACATTTCGTGGACATCTATTAAAAATTAACTACGTTACAAACAATACAACAGTGAATGAAGGAAAAATCCAACTGGGCGAACGTGACTGAGGTAAAAAAAAAGAAAAGGGGGATTGGTAAAAACTGAGAAAATGGTGGAGTGGATGTAGCTTTAAATGGGGAAGCACCTTTTCTACCATGTAAGGACAGAGGTTCACAGTTCCTAGTTGTTTATAAACACTTCTGATGGAAAACTGTGGTTGCCTGTGTACACAGATGATTGTCCCCAAAATGTCAGACACCTCTGATGAGACAAACACACTGAGTTAACAGTAAGGTACTGGCAACAGAAGTCGACCTCCATTCGGGACCCCCTACCACACTCATCCTTCTCTCTAAGCAAGATAACTTCTACTGCCCATAGTTCTGTTACAACCTTAGAAGCTCAACTCCCAACATGTCCATCATCTCGTACAAAGGGCAGCCCTATATCCCTTCAACTCTTTGGGCTAAGAGGAGCTTCTGCAGTACAGAATATTCCGGGGGAAAGTGAATACGGTGTCATATAGTGTCTGCCAGCGGTGGATAATGCCGATTCAATCAACTTACCGTTTCAGTTTCTCCATCACTTGACGTGTGGAGCTTCTTGAGGACAAACCCCAACATGTTTATACAGTAACCACTGACATAGCTCTCTTAGCCTCAGTCACCATGGAAACTGGGTGAAAAGAGACCACTCTTGCAAGACCAGATGAATGACAATGAAGTCCCTTGACTTTTTACTGTCACTCTTCGTTCAGGACTAGTTTTTACTGGTGCAGGGCCCAACATATTGACCAAGTGGAATCACCACAGGAGAACTTGGCGTGGTGAATGGCGGCAACTGAGCTCTCTTTGCAAACTTGTACAGTGACCAACAACCCATTGTAATCATTTGTTCATTTTGTCTTACAATTACTTGTATTTCTGGGGGTTTTCTGTCAATACTAAACATGCTGCTTATTCTCCTGTATGCTGTAAGTGTGACTGTGGCATGGGATGACAATGGAGGTGCCTGGTCTGGCGGTGTCAGTTTGCACCCATGCGACTGAAACTGAAAGTGCATCCACATGCCCCCCTCCCCCATCAACTCCTCTCGGCCTCCTCTGGACTCACTGTCTCACACGACATTCATGTCCCAAGCTTGACTTAAAGAGAGAGACTAGCTCTCTACTAACAGTGGAAGGACAGTGGTTCAAAGTTGTGAGGAACTGAGTTGAGAAAGGTTCCTGTCTTTTCTCTTCCACCTATTGGCCAAAGGCCACTGTGGATGAGTGGTCAAAGGCCACTGTGGATGACTGGCCACAGGCCACTGTGGATGACTGGCCAAAGGCCACTGTGGATGACTGGCCAAAGGCCACTGTGGATGACTGGCCAAAGGCCACTGTGGATGACTGGCCAAAGGCCACTGTGGATGAGTGGTCAAAGGCCACTGTGGATGACTGGCCAAAGGCCACTGTGGATGACTGGCCAAAGGCCACTGTGGATGACTGGCCAAAGGCCACTGTGGATGACTGGCCAAAGGCCAATGTGGATGAGTGGTCAAAGGCCACTGTGGATGACTGGCCACAGGCCACTGCGGATGACTGGCCACAGGCCACTGTGGATGACTGGCCAAAGGCCACTGTGGATGACTGGCCAAAGGCCACTGTGGATGACTGGCCACAGGCCACTGTGGATGACTGGCCAAAGGCCACTGTGGATGACTGGCCACAAGCCACTGTGGATGACTGGCCAAAGGCCACTGTGGATGACTGGCCACAGGCCACTGTGGATAAATGGCCACAGGCCACTGTGGATAACTGGGGAATATCTGTTGTTGTGATGTGAAAGTTATGTCCACGATAAAAATGACTTGCACATCACGAAACTTGAAATCTAAACAATAGCAGGTCCGAATCTACCCACTATGTACACGTGTCTGACAAAAACAAGCCCTCAAAGCCCACAATTGTATTTTTTCTCAGAGGTCTGTGCTTTGGTATACCCAGGAGTATGCTTTTACAATGGATTCTGGGAAGGTTTTGGGATTGGTATGTACACTAACAGAGTGATGAAAGGAACTGTTTGTAGTCTTTCTTATTTCCAAAAAAAGCCTTATTGTTATCGTAACATTATGGAAACATGAATGTTGTGTTATTGATGACTATTGTTATTTTACTTTACATAGCTTACTTTTAATTTTTTTTTTTTTTTTTTTCGTTTTTTAACAGAGATATTGTATCACATTTTTTAAAATTAGCAGGAAAAAAATGTATGCTTATATGTTCATATTATGTTAAAAGACATTATATTTTTTCACTATAGAAATGTTATGTATAACTTGTGGATGTTTGCATATATATATATATATATATATATATATATATATATATCACACATTCATATATATTTAAATGAAGAATATAAAGATGTATCCAAACATATTTTTTTCTGTTTCTTATTTTTAGGTATTTTTTACCATAAACTTTCATTTTGCTCATGTAAAATTCAGATGGATTTGTTTTGTACCAACTTAACCTTGGTAGACCTGTGCCGATAAGGAGATGGTGTCTTTTTAATTGTTGTTGAAATTACTATTATCATTAGCTAACAATAGTCATGTATTTGTTTGAGTATTATTTTCATATGTAGTAGATTAAATAGTCTACAAAGCATTCAATTGGAGGAAAGGTATTACCCATTTTGCTGAATTTTCCAGACTAAAGGTGCTGTACTTTTTGACCATGTACAGACCGTCATCTCCCTCTTTCTCAGAAGTCCATCATTTCCTCCTCTTTCTTTTTCTTTTTCTTTTCAGACACAACACGATCATCCATTTGTTAGATATCAACTATGATCCAGAATATAACACCTGTAAATAAACAAACATATAGATTATATGTATTTGTTTGATTTAACTCTCAACGCTCTCCTACTTCAGATCAAATACTGAACTGCAAAAAGATACGGTTCTGCTTATTGCAAAGTTCACAGTGTAAAGTCTACTTTCTCCCTTTGTAACATTTGTAGTCCACTCTGCTCTCTGTTCTTAAGTCCCCTCCTTCTTTGTCATATCTGCCATGTTAGCAATATCCCCTGCTAGCCACCTACAGCTAACTCTGTTATGAGAGGTCAATGACGACCCATAACTTTTGCCTCAGCACAGGCTTCTTGCAATCAAAATGGCGCCTGCTCTCTGGCCCCAAAGTGAACAGGGCTGGGAAACGGTAACCAAAGGACTATTCCTTTCCAAAACAAAAGCTCTATCTTTCCATCCCCAAAAAAGGAGAAGTGCTCTAGTTCCCAACTGCCTAAAAAGCCAAGAAGTGGATTGTCCATTGGCAGTCATAGAGAGAAACAAGAGATTTTCTCTACTACTTAGCAACTGGTCATAGTGCGATGACACAGCCATTAAGGGCAAAGTACTACAGTACACTACCACTGACCCTGAATCATGACATGATGTAAGAGGGTTCATTATACTGTAAGAACCTAGTACCATACTGTGTTCATTCTTATTATTATTTTTATGTTTTGTTACGGGATGCAGAATGAGTCAGGACTGAATGAGAAGGAGCCGTGTGATGCAAAGACTAGGACGAAGGAAGACGAAACAACGAAAGACATTTCCAGCATATCCTTTTCAAGTGGGAATCGCAGACCTTTTCATATGAACAAATCTTGAAATTATCTTGAAATTAGGACTTTTTTATGACTGAATTCAAAGACTGGTTAAGGGCCAATGACAAAAAACAAGACTGGACATCTTTGGAAGTCTGTGCAATGTGCTACTCTTTGACTTCATGTTAAGATGCCAGACTTTTGACAACAATAGCAGCCAAATCTACTGGAGTGTTCGACCGAGGTGTTGAAATTAACAAAAGAGAAAAATTACTATAAAATAATAGAACCTATACGTACAACAGCCAACAAAAAGATAAAAACCTAAGCTCAATCAAAATAGTTTCTTTGTATGAGGGCCAAGTGCTATCGCTTTCAAACTGTTACTTCTAACTGAAACAATGATTGGTTAAAAACCACTGTGTATGTAGATATGTTGACTTTGTATTAAAAAAATGTTGTCTGAATTTGTGCTATTATGTCGTTTTATTCATCTTTGCCCAACTATTGCCCAGATTTGAGTACAGTTAATTAGACCATTAGTGTATGGTAATAGTACACACATTATAACAACAAATAATACAGTGCCTTGCGAATGTATTCGGCCCCCTTGAACTTTGCGACCTTTTGCCACATTTCAGGCTTCAAACATAAAGATATAAAACTGTATTTTTTTGTGAAGAATCAACAACAAGTGGGACACAATCATGAAGTGGAACGACATTTATTGGATATTTCAAACTTTTTTAACAAATCAAAAACTGAAAAATTGGGCGTGCAAAATTATTCAGCCCCTTTACTTTCAGTGCAGCAAACTCTCTCCAGAAGTTCAGTGAGGATCTCTGAATGATCCAATGTTGACCTAAATGACAATGATGATAAATACAATCCACCTGTGTGTAATCAAGTCTCCGTATAAATGCACCTGCACTGTGATAGTCTCAGGGGTCCGTTACAAGCGCAGAGAGCATCATGAAGAACAAGGAACATACCAGGCAGGTCCGAGATACTTTTGTGAAGAAGTTTAAAGCCGGATTTGGATACAAAAAGATTTCCCAAGCTTTAAACATCCCAAGGAGCACTGTGCAAGCGATAATATTGAAATGGAAGGAGTATCAGACCACTGCAAATCTACCAAGACCTGGCCGTCCCTCTAAACTTTCAGCTCATACAAGGAGAAGACTGATCAGAGATGCAGCCAAGAGGCCCAGGACCACTCTGGATGAACTGCAGAGATCTACAGCTGAGGTGGGAGACTCTGTCCATAGGACAACAATCAGTCGTATATTGCACAAATCTGGCCTTTATGGAAGAGTGGCAAGAGGAAAGCCATTTCTTAAAGATATCCATAAAAAGTGTAGTTTAAAGTTTGCCACAAGCCACCTGGGAGACACACCAAACATGTGGAAGAAGGTGCTCTGGTCAGATGAAACCAAAATTGAACTTTTTGGCAACAATGCAAAACGTTATGTTTGGCGTAAAAGCAACACCCTGAACACACCATCCCCACTGTCAAACATGGTGGTGGCAGCATCATGGTTTGGGCCTGGTTTTCTTCAGCAGGGACAGGGAAGATGGTTAAAATTGATGGGAAGATGGATGGAGCCAAATACAGGACCATTCTGGAAGAAAACCTGATGGAGTCTGCAAAAGACCTGAGACTGGGACGGAGATTTGTCTTCCAACAAGACAATAATCCAAAACATAAAGCAAAATCTACAATGGAATGGTTCAAAAATAAACATATCCAGGTGTTAGAATGGCCAAGTCAAAGTCCAGACCTGAATCCAATCGAGAATCTGTGGAAAGAAATGAAAACTGCTGTTCACAAATGCTCTCCATCCAACCTCACTGAGCTCGAGCTGTTTTGCAAGGAGGAATGGGAAAAAATGTCAGTCTCTCGATGTGCAAAACTGATAGAGACATACCCCAAGCGACTTACAGCTGTAATCGCAGCAAAAGGTGGCGCTACAAAGTATTAATTAAGGGGGCTGAATAATTTTGCACACCCAATTTTTCAGTTTTTGATTTGTTAAAAAAGTTTGAAATATCCAATGAATGTCGTTCCACTTCATGATTGTGTCCCACTTGTTGTTGATTCTTCACAAAAAAATACAGTTTTATATCTTTATGTTTGAAGCCTGAAATGTGGCAAAAGGTCGCAAAGTTCAAGGGGGCCAAATACTTTCGCAAGGCACTGTAAATAAATGCTAGTACTTAATTCTAGTATTTGAAAGGAAGGACTACATCTACAGGTCACAGAGTACAGGCTAGGTGCATAGTACATTAAGCGGTCTTTCTTCCAGGAAGACATGCTACTGTACCAATAGTCACTGTTCCTTTATTCCGTGTTGCGTTCGTAAACATTGTTAAATCATATGTGTTATTGATTAAGACACTCTTGTTTGTTTCTTCCACCACTTTTTGTAAGTCATGGCTGTGTCCCCCTAATGGGAGCTTATTGTGACAAGACAAAATCCGATAAATTAAGTTGTATTTGCATCTTTTTTTGTGAACACATGTATCTGCACTAATCTGTACATCTATACATCTATTTACACCTATAGCCCAGTAAAACATCAATTATCTCAAGTAGCAGACATAACAGGTTGTTTAAAACTTCTCAGGGCTGAAATCCCATTAACGGGATCGATATGACAACAGCCAGTGAAAGTGCAGGACACCAAATTCAAAACAACAAAAATCTCATAATTAAAATTCCTCAAGCATACAAGTATTTACAGTGAAAGCACCACAAACGATTATGTTAGGTCACCACCAAGCCACAGAAAATCACAGCCATTTTTCCAGCCAAAGATAGGAGTCACAAAAAGCACAAATAGAGATAAAATTCATCACTAACCTTTGATGATCTTCATCAGATGACACTCATAGGACTTCATGTTACACAATACATGTATGTTTTGTTTGATAAAGGTCATATTCATAGCAAAATATCTGAGTTTACATTGGCACGTTACGCTCAGTAGTTCCTAAAACATCCAGTGGTTTTGCATAGCCACATCAATTTACAGAAATACTCATCATAAATGTTGATGAAAATGTAAGTGTTACACATGGAATTTTAAAAAGGCTTTTCGGCAAAAGCATAAGAAGCTATTATCTGATGATAGCACAACAGTAAACAAAGAGGGTAGCATATTTCAACCCCTGCAGGCGCTCCACAAAACACAGAAATAAAATATAAAACATGGCTTACCTTTGACGAGCTTCTTTTGTTGGCACTCCAATGTGTCCCATAAACATCACAATTGGTCCTTTTGTTCGATTAATTCCGTCCATATATATCCAAAATGTCCATTTATTTGGCGCGTTTGATCCAGAAAAAAACAGCTTCCAAATTGCGCAACGTCACTACAAAATATTTCAAAAGTTGCCTGTAAACTTTGCCAAAACATTTCAAACTACTTTTGTAATACAACTTTAGGTATTTTTAAACGTTAATAATCGATCAAATTGAAGACAGGTCTATCTTCATTGTACAAAGGAATAACCTCAACCAAATTCCAAAGACTGGTGACATGAAGATCTCAAAAATATAGTTTCTGAGAACAGACAGAGACCTCAAAAAAGACACATCTGAACCGTTAGTCCTCTGGGGTTTGCCTGCTACATAAGTTCTGCTATACTCACAGACATGATTCAAACAGTTTTAGAAACTTCAGAGGGTTTTCTATCCAAATGTACTAATAATATGCATATCTTATGTTCTTGGCATGAGTAGAAGGAAGTTGAAATTGGGCACGCTATTTATCCAAAATTGAAAATGTTGCCGCCTATACCTTAAGAAGTTAATGCAACCGCTGTGTCAGATTTCAAAAAAGATTTACGGAAAAAGCAAACTGCAATAATCTGAGAACGGTGCTCAGAAAACAAATTATTTTATCCGCCATGTTGGAGTCAACAGAAATCAGAAATAACATTATAAATATTCACTTACCTTTGATGATCTTCATCAGAATGCACTCCCAGGAATTCCAGTTCCACAATAAATGTTTGATTTGTTCGATAATGTCCATTATTTATGTCCAAATAACAATTTTTGTTAGGGCAATTCGTACACAAATCCAAACGCTCGTGCAGGTCCAGCCGAACGTCGGACGAAAAGTTCCAAAAGTTATATTACATGTCGTAGAAACATTTGAAACTCCGTATAGAATCAATCTTTAGGATGTTTTTTAATAAATCTTCAATAACGTTCCAACCGGAGAATTCCCATGTCTGTAGAAAAGCAATGGAAGCAGGCCGCTCTCATGTGAAATGCGAGTGACCAGCACGTGGCTCTCTGCCAGACGCCTGACTCATTCCCCTCTCATTCAGCCCCACATCACAGTAGAAGCCTCATTCTAGATTCTAAAGACGGTTGACATCTAGTGGAAGCCTTAGGAAGTGCAACTTGACCCATATCCCACGGTGTATTCAATAGGGGCTGAGTTGAAAATCGACAAACCTCAGATTTCCCACTTCCTATTTGGATTTTTTCTCAGGTTTTTGCCAGCTATATGAGTTCTGTTATACTCACAGACATCATTCAAACAGTTTAGAAACTTCAGAGTGTTTTCTATCCAATACTAATATGCATATATTAGCAAGTGGGACTGAGGAGCAGGCCGTTTACTCTGTGCACCTCTGGGCACCTTATTCATCCAAGCTACTCAATTCTGCCCCCAGCCATAAGTTAAAATGTGTTAAAAACATCTGTAGACCTACCTACTCCATTTCACTGAGAACCACTGTGGGCTTGCACCATGCATCCACAACATCTGTAGACCTACCTACTCCATTTCACTGAGAACCACTGTGGGCTTGCACCATGCATCCACAACATCTGTAGACCTACCTACTCCATTTCACTGAGAACCACTGTGGGCTTGCACCATGCATCCACAACATCTGACAAACCATGTAAGGGATAATCAACTTGGGGCTCTATGCGACATGAAACTCACCTTTCACAGAGTTGCATTATTTTCCAGAGAACACATAGAGCCCCAAGTTGATTATCCATTTTATACCTTGGCTATAATTGAACAAATTTACCACTACAAATGTGTTCATTTGCAGGTATAAATGTGTTCAACATCCACTGTAGTAGCTAGCAAGTTTACTAGATAGCGACAATAGTTGCCTTGGTAATCAAACCAAAATATTTGCTAGTTTAACTAACCAAACCATCAGTCCTAGCTTGCTATTATGAAAATGTAATTCAACAATGCCAATCGTGTTTTCAATTCGACTTTTGCTTTCAAAAGCAGCTCAAACAGAACATTTAAGAACTATAGCCAATGAATTCTACCGTGCAAATATAATTTCCGTTATAGGGAAATAATGCACGCTTCTAGAATGCCCTTCAAGCCAATCGGAAATGAGTATTCAACAATGCCATGGTATAAATAGATGTACAATGTGAACACCCATTACATTTGAAACCCCTACTTGTTAAGTGTAAAATTCACCACTTAATGGGCATTCAAATCGATTAGTCTCCCTACAGATCAATAATTGACCTGTGCATCACTTGGTTTTGTGTTTTCCCTATATTTGCTCATGTCCTAATTTAGAAACAGAGAAGTTGGTAAAATGCCTTCAGAAAGTATTCACGCTGCTTGACTTTTTCCACATTTTGTTGTGTTACAGCCTGATTTTAAAAAGTATTACATTGAACATATTTGAATACTTATTTAATCAAATATATATTAGTGTTTTATTTCCCATTAATTCTTTGCAAAATGTTAGAATATTTCTTCCACTTTGACATTGCAGACTATATAAATCCATTTTAAACCTTGTAACACAACAGATTGTGGAAGAAGTCAAGGGGTATACTTTCTGAAGGCACTGTATGCAGTATATACAGTATATGCAGTATATACAGTGTATGCAGTATATACAGTATATGCTGTATATACAGTGTATGCAGTATCTACAGTATATGCAGTATATACAGTGTATGCAGTACATACAGTATATGCAGTACATACAGTATATGCAGTACATACAGTATATGCAGTATATACAGTGAGCTGAAAGTATTGGGACAGTGACACATTTATTGTTGTTTTGGCTCTGTACTCCAGTACTATGGATTTGTATTGATACAAAGGCAATGAGGTTAAAGTGCAGACTGTATAAAAATATACAATTCTTTTTTTTAGAGTATTAATAATACTGTCTTCAATACAACAACAAAAAATACTAAATATGTCATATTTCTTCCTTGAAACAATTTATCAAAATACTGTAGATTCAATGCATTCATATGAAGGACTGCTCCTTGTAAGGAGTACCAAAATGGCGTGGCTTCAAAGCCTCTCATTAGCCAACCCTGTGTGTTGTTACAACTTTCATTAAAAGATTACACGTTTAGCTATTTTAACAAGTCACATTGACAGCATTCACACAAAAATGTCATAACCTTATTATGAAAAAGGAAAATGCCCGTCAAGACTGAAGTGTTTAACTTTTTTATGATTCATTCAGGAAATACTATAGGCCTTTAAGTTTCCACAGGCGTATGCTAAGTTGCTTGTAATAAGACGTGGTAATCAGTTATGCCTGTCACATGAAAGATCAGTCTGTTGGAACACAGAGTATGTTAATCCAACATTATTGTCTACATTATTAGGTTCTGGAAATCTCCTAGAAGAGTGTAATACAGTTAATATGACACACTACTTCAAGTATACTGGTAGTAATTGTCTTATTCAACAGAAGCGGATGCTGAAGTCAATGACAAGCCCAGAGACAGCCGAGCTAGGGAAGTAGGATGGTACTTATGCAGTGGTTCAAATGGAAGCTTGTTAGGACCTAGCTAAGCAAGCGATCAAAGAATCGATGTGACACTGGACCCAAAAGGAGAAGAAATGTGTAATAAATGGCAAAGCGATAAATTGGATTATCCACAACCCCGTGGCCGAGCTTTCTGTTGCAGATGACAAATCAATCCAATCAGGCCTGGGACCAACCGGAAAAGGTATCATGTTGTGCAATTTTTTGGAGGTTATCTATTTGCCAATGCTTTTCGAACGCTGCATTATGGGGTTTCTCTGCAGTAGGCCTATGTGGTAGCATGATTTTCAGAAATTGAAAAAATAAATAACTTGCCATTTAGATGTTTACAGTGGGGCAAAAAAGTATTTAGTCAGCCACCAATTGTGCAAGTTCTCCCACTTAAAAATAAGAGAGAGGCCTGTAATTTTCATCATAGGTACACTTCAACTATGACAGACAAAATGAGAAGAAAAAAATCCAGAAAATCACATTGTAGGATTTTTAATGAATTTATTTGCAAATTATGGTGGAGAATAAGTATTTGGTCACCTACAAACAAGCAAGATTTCTGGCTCTCACAGACCTGTAACTTCTTCTTTAAGAGGCTCTTCTGTCCTCCACTCGTTACCTGTATTAATGGCACCTGTTTGAACTTGTTATCAGTATAAAAGACACCTTTCCACAACCTCAAACAGTCACACTCCAAACTCCACTATGGCCAAGACCAAAGAGCTGTCAAAGGACACCAGAAACAAAATTGTAGAGCTGCACCAGGCTGGGAATGATTGGAATCAATCACTGCCGGATGTGATACAGCCTGGAATCAAAGGAAGCATTTCTCCTTTGCCAAGATAATCCATCCACCTGACAGGTGTGGCATATCAAGAAGCTGATTAAACAGCATGATCATTACACAGGTGCACCTTGTGCTGTGGAGCAATTGGCAGAGAACGTAATGTTCATTTCTCTACCATAAGCCACCTCCAGTGTTGTTTTAGAGAATTTGGCAGTACGTCGAACCGGCCTCACAACCGCAGACCATGTATAACCACGCCAGCCCAGGACCTCAACATCTGGCTTCTTCACCTGCAGGATCATCTGAGACCTGCCACCCAGACAGCTGTAATAAATACTTTTTGTGTGGAAAAACTCATTCTGACTGTCTGGGCCTGGTTCCCCAGTGGCTGCACCCCTGCCCATTAATGTGAAATCCACAGATTAGGTCCTAATGAATTTATTTCAATTGACAAATGTTATTATATGAACTGTAACTCACTGAAATCGTTGAAATTGTTGCATGTTGCGTTCATAATTGTATTTATTTTTTTATCTGCATCCATCATTAAGGTTACTTATGGAACTCCTTTTGAAGGGCTTGCTGAGAGATGTGTTTAAGTGTCTCCTTAAGGGGAAGAGCAGTTTGTGTGTCTCCTAGCAGTCAAGGGGAAGAGCAGTTTGTCTGTCTCCTAGCAGTCATGGGGAAGAGCAGTTTGTCTGTCTCTTAGCAGTCAGGGGGAAGAGCAGTTTGTCTGTCTCCTAGCAGTCAAGGGGAAGAGCAGTTTGTGTGTCTCCTAGCAGTCAAGGGGAAGAGCAGTTTGTCTGTCTCCTAGCAGTCAAGGGGAAGAGCAGTTTGTGTGTCCCCTAGCAGTCAGGGGGAAGAGCAGTTTGTCTGTCTCCTAGCAGTCAGGGGGAAGAGCAGTTTGTCTGTCTCCTAGCAGTCAGGGGGAAGAGCAGTTTGTCTGTCTCCCAGCAGTCAGGGGGAAGAGCAGTTTGTCTGTCTCCTAGCAGTCAGGGGGAAGAGCAGTTTGTCTGTCTCCTAGCTGTCATGGGGAAGAGCAGTTTGTCTGTCTCCTAGCAGTCAGGGGGAAGAGCAGTTTGTCTGTCTCCTAGCAGTCAAGGGGAAGAGCAGTTTGTGTGTCTCCTAGCAGTCATGAGAAAGAACAGTTTGTGTGTCTCCTAGCAGTCAGGGGGAAGAGCAGTTTGCGTGTCTCCTAGCAGTCAGGGTGAAGAGCAGTTTGTCTGTCTCCCAGCAGTCAGGGGGAAGAGCAGTTTGTCTGTCTCCTAGCAGTCAGGGGGAAGAGCAGTTTGTCTGTCTCCGAGCAGTCAAGGGGAAGAGCATTTTGTCTGTCTCCTAGCAGTCATGGGGAAGAGCAGTTTGTCTGTCTCCTAGCAGTCATGGGGAAGAGCAGTTTGTCTGTCTCCTATCAGTCATGGGGAAGAGCAGTTTGTCTGTCTCCTAGCAGTCAAGGGGAAGAGCAGTTTGTCTTTCTCCTACCAGTCATGGGGAAGAGCAGTTTGTCTGTCTCCTAGCAGTCAGGGGGAAGAGCAGTTTGTCTGTCTCCTAGCAGTCAGGGGGAAGAGCAGTTTGTATGTCTCCTAGCAGTCAGGGGGAAGAGCAGTTTGTCTGTCTCCTAGCAGTCATGGGGAAGAGCAGTTTGTCTGTCTCCTATCAGTCATGGGGAAGAGCAGTTTGTCTGTCTCCTAGCAGTCAAGGGGAAGAGCAGTTTGTCTTTCTCCTACCAGTCATGGGGAAGAGCAGTTTGTCTGTCTCCTAGCAGTCAGGGGGAAGAGCAGTTTGTCTGTCTCCTAGCAGTCAGGGGGAAGAGCGGTTTGTGTGTCTCCTAGCAGTCATGGGGAAGAGCAGTTTGTGTGTCTCCGAGCAGTCATGGGGAAGAGCAGTTTGTGTGTCTCCTAGCAGTCATGGGGAAGAGAAGTTTGTGTGTCTCCTAGCAGTCACGGGGAAGAGCAGTTTGTGTGTCTCCTAGCAGTCATGGGGAAGAGCAGTTTGTGTGTCTCCTAGCAGTCAGGGGGAAGAGCAGTTTGTGTGTCTCCTAGCAGTCATAGGGAAGAGCAGTTTGTGTGTCTCCTAGCAGTCAGGGGGAAGAGCAGTTTGTGTGTCTCCTAGCAATCATGGGGAAGAGCAGTTTGTGTGTCTCCTAGCAGTCATGGGGAAGATCAGTTTGTCTGTCTCCTAGCAGTCAGGGGGAAGAGCAGTTTGTGTGTCTCCTAGCAGTCATGGGGAAGAGCAGTTTGTGTGTCTCCTAGCAGTCAGGGGGAAGAGCAGTTTGTGTGTCTCCTAGCAGTCATAGGGAAGAGCAGTTTGTGTGTCTCCTAGCAGTCAGGGGGAAGAGCAGTTTGTGTGTCTCCTAGCAGTCATGGGGAAGAGCAGTTTGTGTGTCTCCTAGCAGTCATGGGGAAGAGCAGTTTGTCTGTCTCCTAGCAGTCAGGGGGAAGAGCAGTTTGTGTGTCTCCTAGCAGTCATGGGGAAGAGCAGTTTGTGTGTCTCCTAGCAGTCAGGGGGAAGAGCAGTTTGTCTGTCTCCTAGCAGTCATGGGAAGAGCAGTTTGTGTGTCTCCTAGCAGTCAGGGGGAAGAGCAGTTTGTCTGTCTCCTACCAGTCAGGGGAAGAGCAGTTTGTCTGTCTCCCAGCAGTCAGGGGAAGAGCAGTTTGTCTGTCTCCTAGCAGTCAGGGGGAAGAGCAGTTTGTGTGTCTCCTAGCAGTCATGGGGAAGAGCAGTTTGTCTGTCTCCTAGCAGTCAGGGGAAGAGCAGTTTGTCTGTCTCCTAGCAGTCAGGGGGAAGAGCAGTTTGTCTGTCTCCTAGCAGTCAGGGGAAGAGCAGTTTGTGTGTCTCCTAGCAGTCATGGGGAAGACCAGTTTGTGTGTCTCCTAGCAGTCAGGGGAAGAGCAGTTTGTGTGTCTCCTAGCAGTCAGGGGGAAGAGCAGTTTGTCTGTCTCCTAGCAGTCATGGGGAAGAGCAGTTTGTGTGTCTCCTAGCAGTCATGGGGAAGAGCAGTTTGTCTGTCTCCCTAGCAGTCAGGGGGAAGAGCAGTTTGTGTGTCTCCTAGCAGTCAGGGGAAGAGCAGTTTGTGTGTCTCCTAGCAGTCAGGGTGAAGAGCAGTTTGTCTGTCTCCCAGCAGTCAGGGGAAGAGCAGTTTGTCTGTCTCCTAGCAGTCAGGGGAAGAGCAGTTTGTCTGTCTCCGAGCAGTCAAGGGGAAGAGCATTTTGTCTGTCTCCTAGCAGTCATGGGGAAGAGCAGTTTGTGTGTCTCCTAGCAGTCAGGGGGAAGAGCAGTTTGTCTGTCTCCTAGCAGTCATGGGAAGAGCAGTTTGTGTGTCTCCTAGCAGTCAGGGGGAAGAGCAGTTTGTCTGTCTCCTACCAGTCAGGGGGAAGAGCAGTTTGTCTGTCTCCCAGCAGTCAGGGGGAAGAGCAGTTTGTCTGTCTCCTAGCAGTCAGGGGGAAGAGCAGTTTGTGTGTCTCCTAGCAGTCATGGGGAAGAGCAGTTTGTGTGTCTCCTAGCAGTCAGGGGGAAGAGCAGTTTGCGTGTCTCCTAGCAGTCAGGGGAAGATCAGTTTGTCTGTCTCCTAGCAGTCAGGGGAAGAGCAGTTTGTGTGTCTCCTAGCAGTCATGGGGAAGACCAGTTTGTGTGTCTCCTAGCAGTCAGGGGGAAGAGCAGTTTGTGTGTCTCCTAGCAGTCAGGGGGAAGAGCAGTTTGTCTGTCTCCTAGCAGTCATGGGGAAGAGCAGTTTGTGTGTCTCCTAGCAGTCATGGGGAAGAGCAGTTTGTCTGTCTCCGAGCAGTCAGGGGGAAGAGCAGTTTGTGTGTCTCCTAGCAGTCAGGGGGAAGAGCAGTTTGTCTGTCTCCCAGCAGTCAGGGGGAAGAGCAGTTTGTCTGTCTCCTAGCAGTCAGGGGGAAGAGCAGTTTGTCTGTCTCCTAGCTGTCATGGGGAAGAGCAGTTTGTCTGTCTCCTAGCAGTCATAGGGAACAGCAGTTTGTGTGTCTCCTAGCAGTCATGGGGAAGAGCAGTTTGTGTGTCTCCTAGCAGTCAGGGGGAAGAGCAGTTTGTGTGTCTCATAGCAGTCATGGGGAAGAGCAGTTTGTGTGTCTCCTAGCAGTCAGGGGGAAGAGCAGTTTGTCTGTCTCCTAGCAGTCAAGGGGAAGAGCAGTTTGTGTGTCTCCTAGCAGTCATGAGAAAGAACAGTTTGTGTGTCTCCTAGCAGTCAGGGGGAAGAGCAGTTTGCGTGTCTCCTAGCAGTCAGGGTGAAGAGCAGTTTGTCTGTCTCCCAGCAGTCAGGGGGAAGAGCAGTTTGTCTGTCTCCTATCAGTCATGGGGAAGAGCAGTTTGTCTGTCTCCTAGCAGTCAAGGGGAAGAGCAGTTTGTCTTTCTCCTACCAGTCATGGGGAAGAGCAGTTTGTCTGTCTCCTAGCAGTCAGGGGGAAGAGCAGTTTGTCTGTCTCCTAGCAGTCAGGGGGAAGAGCAGTTTGTATGTCTCCTAGCAGTCAGGGGGAAGAGCAGTTTGTCTGTCTCCTAGCAGTCATGGGGAAGAGCAGTTTGTCTGTCTCCTAGCAGTCATGGGGAAGAGCAGTTTGTCTGTCTCCTAGCAGTCAAGGGGAAGAGCAGTTTGTCTTTCTCCTACCAGTCATGGGGAAGAGCAGTTTGTCTGTCTCCTAGCAGTCAGGGGGAAGAGCAGTTTGTCTGTCTCCTAGCAGTCAGGGGGAAGAGCAGTTTGTGTGTCTCCTAGCAGTCATGGGGAAGAGCAGTTTGTGTGTCTCCGAGCAGTCATGGGGAAGAGCAGTTTGTGTGTCTCCTAGCAGTCATGGGGAAGAGCAGTTTGTGTGTCTCCGAGCAGTCATGGGGAAGAGCAGTTTGTGTGTCTCCTAGCAGTCATGGGGAAGAGCAGTTTGTGTGTCTCCTAGCAGTCACGGGGAAGAGCAGTTTGTGTGTCTCCTAGCAGTCATGGGGAAGAGCAGTTTGTGTGTCTCCTAGCAGTCAGGGGGAAGAGCAGTTTGCGTGTCTCCTAGCAGTCATGGGGAAGAGCAGTTTGTGTGTCTCCTAGCAGTCAGGGGGAAGAGCAGTTTGTGTCTCCTAGCAGTCATGGGGAAGAGCAGTTTGTGTGTCTCCTAGCAGTCAGGGGAAGATCAGTTTGTCTGTCTCCTAGCAGTCAGGGGAAGAGCAGTTTGTGTGTCTCCTAGCAGTCATGGGGAAGAGCAGTTTGTGTGTCTCCTAGCAGTCAGGGGAAGAGCAGTTTGTGTGTCTCCTAGCAGTCAGGGGAAGAGCAGTTTGTCTGTCTCCTAGCAGTCAGGGGGAAGAGCAGTTTGTATGTCTCCTAGCAGTCAGGGGAAGAGCAGTTTGTCTGTCTCCTAGCAGTCAGGGGAAGAGCAGTTTGTCTGTCTCCTAGCAGTCAGGGGAAGAGCAGTTTGTCTGTCTCCTAGCAGTCATGGGGAAGAGCAGTTTGTCTGTCTCCTATCAGTCATAGGGAAGAGCAGTTTGTCTGTCTCCTAGCAGTCAGGGGGAAGAGCAGTTTGTCTGTCTCCTAGCAGTCAGGGGGAAGAGCAGTTTGTCTGTCTCCTAGCAGTCAGGGGAAGAGCAGTTTGTATGTCTCCTAGCAGTCAGGGGAAGAGCAGTTTGTCTGTCTCCTAGCAGTCATGGGGAAGAGCAGTTTGTCTGTCTCCTATCAGTCATGGGGAAGAGCAGTTTGTCTGTCTCCTAGCAGTCAAGGGGAAGAGCAGTTTGTCTTTCTCCTACCAGTCATGGGGGAAGAGCAGTTTGTCTGTCTCCTAGCAGTCAGGGGGAAGAGCAGTTTGTCTGTCTCCTAGCAGTCAGGGGAAGAGCGGTTTGTGTGTCTCCTAGCAGTCATGGGGAAGAGCAGTTTGTGTGTCTCCGAGCAGTCATGGGGAAGAGCAGTTTGTGTGTCTCCTAGCAGTCATGGGGAAGAGCAGTTTGTGTGTCTCCTAGCAGTCACGGGGAAGAGCAGTTTGTGTGTCTCCTAGCAGTCATGGGGAAGAGCAGTTTGTGTGTCTCCTAGCAGTCAGGGGAAGAGCAGTTTGTGTGTCTCCTAGCAGTCATAGGGAAGAGCAGTTTGTGTGTCTCCTAGCAGTCAGGGGAAGAGCAGTTTGTGTGTCTCCTAGCAATCATGGGGAAGAGCAGTTTGTGTGTCTCCTAGCAGTCAGGGGGAAGATCAGTTTGTCTGTCTCCTAGCAGTCAGGGGGAAGAGCAGTTTGTGTGTCTCCTAGCAGTCATGGGGAAGAGCAGTTTGTGTGTCTCCTAGCAGTCAGGGGGAAGAGCAGTTTGTGTGTCTCCTAGCAGTCATGGGGAAGAGCAGTTTGTGTGTCTCCTAGCAGTCAGGGGGAAGAGCAGTTTGTGTGTCTCCTAGCAGTCATGGGGAAGAGCAGTTTGTGTGTCTCCTAGCAGTCATGGGGAAGAGCAGTTTGTCTGTCTCCTAGCAGTCAGGGGGAAGAGCAGTTTGTGTGTCTCCTAGCAGTCATGGGGAAGAGCAGTTTGTGTGTCTCCTAGCAGTCAGGGGGAAGAGCAGTTTGTCTGTCTCCTAGCAGTCATGGGAAGAGCAGTTTGTGTGTCTCCTAGCAGTCAGGGGGAAGAGCAGTTTGTCTGTCTCCTACCAGTCAGGGGGAAGAGCAGTTTGTCTGTCTCCCAGCAGTCAGGGGGAAGAGCAGTTTGTCTGTCTCCTAGCAGTCAGGGGGAAGAGCAGTTTGTGTGTCTCCTAGCAGTCATGGGGAAGAGCAGTTTGTCTGTCTCCTAGCAGTCAGGGGGAAGAGCAGTTTGCGTGTCTCCTAGCAGTCAGGGGGAAGATCAGTTTGTCTGTCTCCTAGCAGTCAGGGGGAAGAGCAGTTTGTGTGTCTCCTAGCAGTCATGGGGAAGACCAGTTTGTGTGTCTCCTAGCAGTCAGGGGGAAGAGCAGTTTGTGTGTCTCCTAGCAGTCAGGGGGAAGAGCAGTTTGTCTGTCTCCTAGCAGTCATGGGGAAGAGCAGTTTGTGTGTCTCCTAGCAGTCATGGGGAAGAGCAGTTTGTCTGTCTCCGAGCAGTCAGGGGGAAGAGCAGTTTGTGTGTCTCCTAGCAGTCAGGGGGAAGAGCAGTTTGTGTGTCTCCTAGCAGTCAGGGTGAAGAGCAGTTTGTCTGTCTCCCAGCAGTCAGGGGGAAGAGCAGTTTGTCTGTCTCCTAGCAGTCAGGGGGAAGAGCAGTTTGTCTGTCTCCGAGCAGTCAAGGGGAAGAGCATTTTGTCTGTCTCCTAGCAGTCATGGGGAAGAGCAGTTTGTGTGTCTCCTAGCAGTCAGGGGGAAGAGCAGTTTGTCTGTCTCCTAGCATTCATGGGAAGAGCAGTTTGTGTGTCTCCTAGCAGTCAGGGGGAAGAGCAGTTTGTCTGTCTCCTACCAGTCAGGGGGAAGAGCAGTTTGTCTGTCTCCCAGCAGTCAGGGGGAAGAGCAGTTTGTCTGTCTCCTAGCAGTCAGGGGGAAGAGCAGTTTGTGTGTCTCCTAGCAGTCATGGGGAAGAGCAGTTTGTGTGTCTCCTAGCAGTCAGGGGGAAGAGCAGTTTGCGTGTCTCCTAGCAGTCAGGGGGAAGATCAGTTTGTCTGTCTCCTAGCAGTCAGGGGGAAGAGCAGTTTGTGTGTCTCCTAGCAGTCATGGGGAAGACCAGTTTGTGTGTCTCCTAGCAGTCAGGGGAAGAGCAGTTTGTGTGTCTCCTAGCAGTCAGGGGAAGAGCAGTTTGTCTGTCTCCTAGCAGTCATGGGGAAGAGCAGTTTGTGTGTCTCCTAGCAGTCATGGGGAAGAGCAGTTTGTCTGTCTCCTAGCAGTCAGCAGTCAGGGGGAAGAGCAGTTTGTGTGTCTCCTAGCAGTCAGGGGGAAGAGCAGTTTGTCTGTCTCCCAGCAGTCAGGGGGAAGAGCAGTTTGTCTGTCTCCTAGCAGTCAGGGGGAAGAGCAGTTTGTCTGTCTCCTAGCTGTCATGGGGAAGAGCAGTTTGTCTGTCTCCTAGCAGTCATAGGGAACAGCAGTTTGTGTGTCTCCTAGCAGTCATGGGGAAGAGCAGTTTGTGTGTCTCCTAGCAGTCAGGGGGAAGAGCAGTTTGTGTGTCTCATAGCAGTCATGGGGAAGAGCAGTTTGTGTGTCTCCTAGCAGTCAGGGGGAAGAGCAGTTTGTCTGTCTCCTAGCAGTCAAGGGGAAGAGCAGTTTGTGTGTCTCCTAGCAGTCATGAGAAAGAACAGTTTGTGTGTCTCCTAGCAGTCAGGGGAAGAGCAGTTTGTCTGTCTCCTAGCAGTCAGGGTCAGTTTGTCTGTCTCCCAGCAGTCAGGGGAAGAGCAGTTTGTCTGTCTCCTAGCAGTCATGGGGAAGAGCAGTTTGTCTGTCTCCTAGCAGTCAAGGGGAAGAGCAGTTTGTCTGTCTCCTAGCAGTCATGGGGAAGAGCAGTTTGTCTGTCTCCTAGCAGTCAGGGGAAGAGCAGTTTGTCTGTCTCCTAGCAGTCAGGGGAAGAGCAGTTTGTCTGTCTCCTAGCAGTCAGGGGGAAGAGCAGTTTGTCTGTCTCCTAGCAGTCATGGGGAAGAGCAGTTTGTCTGTCTCCTATCAGTCATGGGGAAGAGCAGTTTGTCTGTCTCCTAGCAGTCAAGGGGAAGAGCAGTTTGTCTTTCTCCTACCAGTCATGGGGAAGAGCAGTTTGTCTGTCTCCTAGCAGTCAGGGGGAAGAGCAGTTTGTCTGTCTCCTAGCAGTCAGGGGGAAGAGCAGTTTGTGTGTCTCCTAGCAGTCATGGGGAAGAGCAGTTTGTGTGTCTCCTAGCAGTCATGGGGAAGAGCAGTTTGTGTGTCTCCTAGCAGTCATGGGGAAGAGCAGTTTGTGTGTCTCCGAGCAGTCATGGGGAAGAGCAGTTTGTGTGTCTCCTAGCAGTCATGGGGAAGAGCAGTTTGTGTGTCTCCTAGCAGTCATGGGGAAGAGCAGTTTGTGTGTCTCCTAGCAGTCATGGGGAAGAGCAGTTTGTGTGTCTCCTAGCAGTCAGGGGAAGAGCAGTTTGTCTGTCTCCTAGCAGTCATGGGGAAGAGCAGTTTGTGTGTCTCCTAGCAGTCAGGGGGAAGAGCAGTTTGTGTGTCTCCTAGCAGTCATGGGGAAGAGCAGTTTGTGTGTCTCCTAGCAGTCATGGGGAAGAGCAGTTTGTCTGTCTCCTAGCAGTCAGGGGAAGAGCAGTTTGTGTGTCTCCTAGCAGTCATGGGGAAGAGCAGTTTGTCTGTCTCCTAGCAGTCAGGGGAAGAGCAGTTTGTGTGTCTCCTAGCAGTCATAGGGAAGAGCAGTTTGTGTGTCTCCTAGCAGTCAGGGGAAGAGCAGTTTGTGTGTCTCCTAGCAGTCATGGGGAAGAGCAGTTTGTGTGTCTCCTAGCAGTCATGGGGAAGAGCAGTTTGTCTGTCTCCTAGCAGTCAGGGGAAGAGCAGTTTGTGTGTCTCCTAGCAGTCATGGGGAAGAGCAGTTTGTGTGTCTCCTAGCAGTCAGGGGAAGAGCAGTTTGTCTGTCTCCTAGCAGTCATGGGAAGAGCAGTTTGTGTGTCTCCTAGCAGTCAGGGGGAAGAGCAGTTTGTCTGTCTCCTAGCAGTCAGGGGGAAGAGCAGTTTGTCTGTCTCCCAGCAGTCAGGGGGAAGAGCAGTTTGTCTGTCTCCTAGCAGTCAGGGGGAAGAGCAGTTTGTGTGTCTCCTAGCAGTCATGGGGAAGAGCAGTTTGTGTGTCTCCTAGCAGTCAGGGGGAAGATCAGTTTGTCTGTCTCCTAGCAGTCAGGGGGAAGAGCAGTTTGTGTGTCTCCTAGCAGTCATGGGGAAGACCAGTTTGTGTGTCTCCTAGCAGTCAGGGGGAAGAGCAGTTTGTGTGTCTCCTAGCAGTCAGGGGGAAGAGCAGTTTGTCTGTCTCCTAGCAGTCATGGGGAAGAGCAGTTTGTGTGTCTCCTAGCAGTCATGGGGAAGAGCAGTTTGTCTGTCTCCGAGCAGTCAGGGGAAGAGCAGTTTGTGTGTCTCCTAGCAGTCAGGGGGAAGAGCAGTTTGTGTGTCTCCTAGCAGTCAGGGTGAAGAGCAGTTTGTCTGTCTCCCAGCAGTCAGGGGGAAGAGCAGTTTGTCTGTCTCCTAGCAGTCAGGGGGAAGAGCAGTTTGTCTGTCTCCGAGCAGTCAAGGGGAAGAGCATTTTGTCTGTCTCCTAGCAGTCATGGGGAAGAGCAGTTTGTCTGTCTCCTAGCAGTCATGGGGAAGAGCAGTTTGTCTGTCTCCTAGCAGTCATGGGGAAGAGCAGTTTGTCTGTCTCCTAGCAGTCAAGGGGAAGAGCAGTTTGTCTGTCTCCTACCAGTCATGGGGAAGAGCAGTTTGTCTGTCTCCTAGCAGTCAAGGGGAAGAGCAGTTTGTCTGTCTCCTAGCAGTCAGGGGGAAGAGCAGTTTGTCTGTCTCCTAGCAGTCAGGGGGAAGAGCAGTTTGTGTGTCTCCTAGCAGTCATGGGGAAGAGCAGTTTGTGTGTCTCCTAGCAGTCATGGGGAAGAGCAGTTTGTCTGTCTCCTAGCAGTCAGGGGGAAGAGCAGTTTGTGTGTCTCCTAGCAGTCATGGGGAAGAGCAGTTTGTGTGTCTCCTAGCAGTCATGGGGAAGAGCAGTTTGTCTGTCTCCTAGCAGTCATGGGGAAGAGCAGTTTGTCTGTCTCCTAGCAGTCAGGGGAAGAGCAGTTTGTCTGTCTCCTAGCAGTCAAGAGGTTTGTCTGTCTCCTAGCAGTCATGGGAAGAGCAGTTTGTGTGTCTCCTAGCAGTCAGGGGGAAGAGCAGTTTGTCTGTCTCCTACCAGTCAGGGGGAAGAGCAGTTTGTCTGTCTCCCAGCAGTCAGGGGGAAGAGCAGTTTGTCTGTCTCCTAGCAGTCAGGGGGAAGAGCAGTTTGTGTGTCTCCTAGCAGTCATGGGGAAGAGCAGTTTGTGTGTCTCCTAGCAGTCAGGGGGAAGAGCAGTTTGTGTGTCTCCTAGCAGTCATGGGGAAGAGCAGTTTGTCTGTCTCCTAGCAGTCAGGGGAAGAGCAGTTTGTGTGTCTCCTAGCAGTCAGGGGAAGAGCAGTTTGTCTGTCTCCTAGCAGTCATGGGGAAGAGCAGTTTGTGTGTCTCCTAGCAGTCATGGGGAAGAGCAGTTTGTCTGTCTCCGAGCAGTCAGGGGGAAGAGCAGTTTGTGTGTCTCCTAGCAGTCAGGGGGAAGAGCAGTTTGTGTGTCTCCTAGCAGTCAGGGTGAAGAGCAGTTTGTCTGTCTCCCAGCAGTCAGGGGGAAGAGCAGTTTGTCTGTCTCCTAGCAGTCAGGGGGAAGAGCAGTTTGTCTGTCTCCGAGCAGTCAAGGGGAAGAGCAGTTTGTCTGTCTCCTAGCAGTCATGGGGAAGAGCAGTTTGTCTGTCTCCTAGCAGTCATGGGGAAGAGCAGTTTGTCTGTCTCCTATCAGTCATGGGGAAGAGCAGTTTGTCTGTCTCCTAGCAGTCAAGGGAAGAGCAGTTTGTCTGTCTCCTACCAGTCATGGGGAAGAGCAGTTTGTCTGTCTCCTAGCAGTCATGGGGAAGAGCAGTTTGTCTGTCTCCTAGCAGTCAGGGGAAGAGCAGTTTGTCTGTCTCCTAGCAGTCAGGGGAAGAGCAGTTTGTGTGTCTCCTAGCAGTCATGGGGAAGAGCAGTTTGTGTGTCTCCTAGCAGTCATGGGGAAGAGCAGTTTGTCTGTCTCCGAGCAGTCAGGGGGAAGAGCAGTTTGTGTGTCTCCTAGCAGTCAGGGGGAAGAGCAGTTTGTGTGTCTCCTAGCAGTCAGGGTGAAGAGCAGTTTGTCTGTCTCCCAGCAGTCAGGGGGAAGAGCAGTTTGTCTGTCTCCTAGCAGCCAGGGGGAAGAGCAGTTTGTCTGTTTCCGAGCAGTCAAGGGGAAGAGCATTTTGTCTGTCTCCTAGCAGTCATGGGGAAGAGCAGTTTGTCTGTCTCCTAGCAGTCATGGGGAAGAGCAGTTTGTCTGTCTCCTATCAGTCATGGGGAAGAGCAGTTTGTCTGTCTCCTAGCAGTCAAGGGGAAGAGCAGTTTGTCTGTCTCCTAGCAGTCAAGGGGAAGAGCAGTTTGTCTGTCTCCTAGCAGTCAGGGGGAAGAGCAGTTTGTCTGTCTCCTAGCAGTCAGGGGGAAGAGCAGTTTCTGTCTCCTAGCAGTCATGGGGAAGAGCAGTTTGTGTGTCTCCTAGCAGTCATGGGGAAGAGCAGTTTGTGTGTCTCCTAGCAGTCATGGGGAAGAGCAGTTTGTGTGTCTCCTAGCAGTCACGGGGAAGAGCAGTTTGTGTGTCTCCTAGCAGTCATGGGGAAGAGCAGTTTGTGTGTCTCCTAGCAGTCAGGGGGAAGAGCAGTTTGTGTGTCTCCTAGCAGTCATAGGGAAGAGCAGTTTGTGTGTCTCCTAGCAGTCAGGGGGAAGAGCAGTTTGTGTGTCTCCTAGCAGTCATGGGGAAGAGCAGTTTGTGTGTCTCCTAGCAGTCATGGGGAAGAGCAGTTTGTTTGTCTCCTAGCAGTCATGGGGAAGAGCAGTTTGTGTGTCTCCTAGCAGTCAGGGGAAGAGCAGTTTGTGTGTCTCCTAGCAGTCATAGGGAAGAGCAGTTTGTGTGTCTCCTAGCAGTCAGGGGGAAGAGCAGTTTGTGTGTCTCCTAGCAGTCATGGGGAAGAGCAGTTTGTGTGTCTCCTAGCAGTCATGGGGAAGAGCAGTTTGTCTGTCTCCTAGCAGTCAGGGGGAAGAGCAGTTTGTGTGTCTCCTAGCAGTCATGGGGAAGAGCAGTTTGTGTGTCTCCTAGCAGTCAGGAAGAAGAGCAGTTTGTGTGTCTCCTAGCAGTCAGGGGAAGAGCAGTTTGTGTGTCTCCTAGCAGTCAGGGGGAAGAGCAGTTTGTGTGTCTCCTAGCAGTCAGGGGGAAGAGCAGTTTGTCTGTCTCCTAGCAGTCAGGGGGAAGAGCAGTTTGTGTGTCTCCTAGCAGTCATGGGGAAGAGCAGTTTGTGTGTCTCCTAGCAGTCAGGGGGAAGAGCAGTTTGTGTGTCTCCTAGCAGTCAGGGGGAAGAGCAGTTTGTCTGTCTCCTAGCAGTCATGGGGAAGAGCAGTTTGTGTGTCTCCTAGCAGTCATGGGGAAGAGCAGTTTGTGTGTCTCCTAGCAGTCATGGGGAAGAGAAGTTTGCGTGTCTCCTAGCAGTCATGGGGAAGAGCAGTTTGTCTGTCTCCTAGCAGTCATAGGGAACAGCAGTTTGTCTGTCTCCTAGCAGTCATAGGGAACAGCAGTTTGTCTGTCTCTTAGCAGTCAGGGGGAAGAGCAGTTTGTGTGTCTCCTAGCAGTCATAGGGAACAGCAGATTGTCTGTCTCTTAGCAGTCAGGGGGAAGAGCAGTTTGTGTGTCTCCTAGCAGTCATGGGGAAGAGCAGTTTGTCTGTCTCCTAGCAGTCATGGGGAAGATCAGTTTGTGTGTCTCCTAGCAGTCAGGGGGAAGAGCAGTTTGTGTGTCTCCTAGCAGTCAGGGGGAAGAGCCGTTTGTCTGTCTCCTAGCAAAATGAATCTGCATATATTCCATGTCAGTACTGTTTACAGTATGTGACCTTGCTGCTGCATCAATCTGTCTCTTTCTCCCTCCTTCCCTCCCTCCCTCTCTCCTCTCTTCCCTCCTTCCTCTGTCTGTGTCCAAGATCAGCGACACCACTGACTTATGGCTCCCATTAAAGTTGGATCATGTTTGAGAGAGAGGGCCACCTTTAACTCTCCCTCTCTCTTTCTAGCTGTCATTCCCTCTCTCTCTGCATCACTATCCCAAAATCGGGACAGTTGCTGCTCAACAGAGGTGTGGACTCGAGTCACATGACTTGGACTCGAGTCACAAATAGGATGACTTGCAACTTGACTTGGGACTTGACTTGGGACTTGAGTGCTAAGACTGGAGACTTACTTGTGACTTGAAAAACAATGACTTGATCCCATCTCTGCTGCTCAATATGCGATATTTGATTAGAATGGCGTTGTTAACCAAAGCCCAAATAGACATGTCTTATATGGTCAGAAAGCTTAAATGATTGTTAATCTGACTGTAGTGTCCAGTAGCTATTACAGAAGAAAAATACCATGCTATTGTTTGAGGATAGTGCACAACAACAAAACACTTTTATCACGGCAACTGGTTTGATACATTCACCTCTGACAATAAATAATGTACTTTCATTTAGAAATCTTGCTCTGATTTGTCATCCTGAGGGTCCCAGAGATAAAAATGTAGCATAGTTTTGTTTGATAAAATCAATTTCTATATCCTAACATGATCCATGTTTTGTACAGCGTTTCGCATGAATTTCGACTCTTTCTACTTAAAACAAAACAATCCATGAAATCTAAACTTTGTTTCATCCGGTCAAGTTGGGTTTGTGTGCAATCCTCAGACACTCTAGAAGGGAACCAAACATTGTTTCATCATTCTACATTAAGTATTGGCTACACAACACGTTTATTAGCCCATGAAGGACAGATATCATTACGCACCAATGAGACAGGTGGTGTTCACTTCATTGACAATCTCCTGGTCCAATGACCAACTATTGTTTCGGAACATAGCTAGCTAGATAGCCAATGAGCTGGGCTTTACATGAGTATGCGATTGCCTTTTGTAGGAGTATCTGCAATTGTCCCATGGCTGTGCGCAACACAATTCATTGTCCATTGAAAATCAACAGGACACAGGGGAGTTTACGTTATGCAAGGTGATCCTTTTCCACTACAAACTTTTCTCAAAACTTAAAAAAGTACAACATGGCTACTAAGAGTATAAACGCTAAATCGAACTTCAAGTATACACATTTGGATGAGATTATTGCAGAAACTGACCGGGAGAGTGACACAAGGAGTCCTGCGCGAGTGAAAGATTGGAAGGAGAATATAAAACGTATTTTACTTCCTGATCTAAAAATAACGTTTTCTTCTCATGCTAATCCAGTTGTTTAAATGATTGCATATTCATTTAAGAAATTTGTCTTTGATTTCTATATACAGTTGAAGTCGGAAGTTTACATACACCTAGGTTGGAATCATTAAAACTTGTTTTTCAACCACTCCACACCTTTCATGTTAACAAACTATAGTTTTGGCAAGTCGGCAAGTCGTTTAGGACATCTACTTTGTGCATGACACAAGTAATTTTTAACACCAAAAAAGTGTTTAACAAATCAAAATATATTTTAGATTTTAGATTATTCAAAGCAGCCACCCTTTGCCTTGATGACAGCATTGCACACTCTTGTCATTCTCTCAACTTCACCTGGAATGCTTTCACCTGGAATGCTTTTCCAACTTGTTGGCTTCTTTTCCTTCACTTTGCGGTTCGACTCATCCCAAACCATCTCAATATGGTTGAGGTCGGTGATTGTGGAGGTCAGATCATCTGATACAGCACTCCATCACTCTCCTTCTTGGTCAAATAGCCCTTACACAACCTGGAGGTGTGTTGGGTCATTGTCCTGTTGAAAAACAAATGATCGTCCTACGAAGAGCAAACCAGATGGGATGGCATATCGCTGCAGAATGCTGTGGTAGCCATGCTGGTTAAGTGTGCCTTGTATTCTAAATATATCACTGACAGTGTCACCATCAAAGCACCCTCACACCATAACACCTCCTCCTCCATGCTTTACAGTGAGAAACAGACATGTGGAGATCATCAGTTCACCCACACTGCGTCTCACAAAGACCAAAATTCTCCAATTTGAACTCTAGACCAAAGGATACATTTCCACCGGTCTAATGTCCATTGCTCGTGTTTCTTGGCCCTAACAAGTCTCTTCTTATTATTGGTATCCTTTAGTAGTTGTTTCTTTACCGTAATTTGACCATTAAGACCTGATTCACACTGTCTCCTCTGAACAGTATTGATGCAGGGCTCACCCTCTGCTAAAATAAAGCTTATATAAAATAAGTAATATTAAACTTGAGTTGTAACCCATTTTTTTTATCCTCAATAGTGGTAAAGAGTAACATGACCTGTGGGAGCAAACTTCAATGAAACTACGTTTAGGTCCTCCAATGCCCCACTCATTCAAATGTAGGAACTGGCTTCTCTAGTCTGACCCCTTTGCTGTCTCTGGCAGCAAAAGGGGTCAGCTAAAGAGCTAATGATCCATCATGCTAATGATCCATCATGTGACATTCCTGGGAGTGTATAAACTTTAAATGTTTTATTACCATAGCATTTGAGTATGATCTCTATTGTTATGTACTTGGAAATGTATCAATTGACCAATTCGGTCACTTGGGTACATTTGGGCAAACTCCTGAGGGACAACAGGGATACACCAGGGAGAAAATACGTAGAATGTATGCACACATGACTGTAAGTCGCTTTGGATAAAAGCGTCTGCTAAATGGCATATTATTATTTTTATTATAGAAAGTATCAGTCTGGAACGTTGCACACACACTACTGCCCTCTTGTGGACAATATCTAAATTACACTCAGCATCCTAGGTCATTTTATGGCCTTTCTTTTGTGTTTAATTTCATTTTAATTTAATTTATGTAAAAAAATCTTATACCACATCTAATTTGTTCTATTATCCTACATTCATTTCACATTTCCACAAATTTCAAAGTGTTTCCTTTCAAATAGTATCAGGAATATGCATATCCTTGCTTCAGGTCTTGAGCTACAGGCAGTTAGATTTGGGAATGTCATTTTAGGCGGGAATTGAGATGAAGGGTTCGATCCTTAAGAGACCAGTTTCTCTGTCTCCCAGCAGTCAAGGGCAATAAAATAAATATGTATATTCAGTACTGTTTATGTATCCTTGCTGAGGCTTTCTGCATCAATCTGTCTCTCTTTCCCTCTTTCCCTCTTTCCCTCTTTCCCTTTCCCTCCCTCCCTCCCTCCCTCCCTCCCTCCCTCCCACCCTCCCTCCTCTCCTCTCTCATTCCTCTGTCTGTGTTCAGGCTCAGCGACACCACTGACTGATGGCTCCCATTAAACTTCATGTTAGAGAGAGAGAGGGCCATCGGTAACACTCCCTCTCTCTCTCTAGCTCTCGTTCCCTCTCTATATTTCTCTACCTCTGCCTCTGCAGTTGTTTCTTTCTTGCTACCTCTCTTTAGCTACACTCTCATTTTAAATTTCTCCCCTCAACACCTCTCAATAGACTGAGACTTTTTCTCCCTCTCTCAGCGTCTGTCAGCGTACACTCTCTCCTTTCTCTCCCTATGTCAGTGTACACTCTATTCTCTCCTTCTCTTAGCGTACTCTCTCTTTCCCTCCCCTGCTCTTGCTGTGTGAGAATATTAGTAACTGCATTTGAGTGTTGTCTCTAGTGTGAGTGTATATTTACAGTGCTACTAACAACCTGAAGTGCGGCGCCTTCAGAAACTATTCAACCCTTTGACTTGTTCCACATTTTGTTGTGTTACAGGCTTAATTTAGAAACGTGAGAAAAGGCTACTGTCACGTCCTTACTTCCTTTTGTATGTTTCTATTTTAGCTTGGTCAGGGCGTGAGTTGGGGTGGGCATGTGTTGTTCTATGTGTTGTATTTCTGCTTTTGGTCTGGTATGGTTCCCAATCAGAGGCAGCTGACAATCGTTGTCTCTGATTGAGAACCATACTTAGGTAGCCTGTGTTCCCACTATGATTTGTGGGTAGTTTCTTCCATTCACTTCGTTATTTTGTTTTTGTGTGTTCAGTTAATAAATTAACATGGACACTTACCACGCTGCGCATTTGTCCGATATTTCATACTCGTGATGTGTTACAGCTACTGAGAAAAGGAAACATACTGTATACTGTACAATTAAAACATTGGAGAGTGCCCAAAGTTTAAATTTGGCACGACTGTCATTGCGCAATGCTTTGTATTGTCATCACATGCTCACATGTACCTGTTTGGCTTGTCTCCAAGTTTAACCCCTTCAAGTTAAAAAGCCACACAATTTAAATTCTCCATAATGGCACAACATTTCATAGACGTCACTGTGGGAAAGTTGTATGGATATTCTTCAGTCTTCTGCCCTGGTTTCACATTTGTCTCCAGATAAAAATACCAAATAGATCTAATAGATTTATATATTTACAATCCCCTTATCGAAACGGCTTACTCATTTACCCAGCTCTTATCAATCAATACCTCTTATCCATTTGTAAATTGCAGTGCATGGAGAATGTTGTTATTTGGAGAATGTTGTTATTTCTATCGGGAAAAGTAGATGTTAGATGTTGTTCTAATTGAAACCGACAGGTTGCTAATCTTGTTCCACCTTATTGATCGTTTCCTCGTGCGTAGAGGGGGTGGAATTATGAGGGAATTAAGTCCAGGTCAGAATGCGGCGTATCTGTAGACACACCTTCATTTCAGTGATCTCCAGCCCAAACGAATGGCTGGCTGGGACATGTGTTGCCTTATGTTCAAGGAGAGAAAAGTACGTAAAAAGGGATTGAGTTCCATTTAGGAGCCTTTTCTGAGTCGGCCCCAAACAGAATACAGACAAAAAGTCAACATAGTCAACATTTTTTTTCTTCACATTCCACAAACAAACAAACATAATCCACAAACAAACAAATAAACAAACAAGCAAACAAACAAACAAAGGAGCAGCTCCTAAACACCATGACATTTGACACTGTGAGGAGTTTCAATAGGAGGAGCCCACAAGAAACACAGCATCAAGATAACCCATTTGTCTCAGATGCCACTGAAACTTTATTTTCCTACTACAGCTACAAATTATTGTCACTCTCTGATGTACTAATAATGGCATGTTTTTAAGGGAAGCAGACTCTTCACTTGAAAGGAAATGATTGATCATGTTCAGGCTCTAAAATTACATTAACAGTTACAGCTGTCACCGTGACAGCTTTCAGGGAAGAGGTTGTTATTGTCTTCAAACAAACCAGTGGGGGATTTAGGTATTGGCGACATGGGCAGGCGCCCAGGACGGCATCTTGCCAGGGGAGGATTTAGGTATTGGCGACATGGGCAGGGGCCCAGGGCGGCATCTTGCCAGGGGCGGATTTAGGTATTGGCGACATGGGCAGGCGCCCAGGGCGGCATCTTGCCAGGGGCGGATTTAGGTATTGGCGACATGGGCAGGCGCCCAGGGCGGCATCTTGCCAGGGGCGGATTTAGGTATTGGCGACATGGGCAGGCGCCCAGGGCGGCATCTTGCCAGGGGCGGATTTAGGTATTGGCGACATGGGCAGGCGCCCAGGACGGCATCTTGCCAGGGGAGGATTTAGGTATTGGCGACATGGGCAGGCGCCCAGGACGGCATCTTGCCAGGGGCGGATTTAGGTAGTGGCGACATGGGCAGGCGCCCAGGGCGGCATCTTGCCAGGGGCGGATTTAGGTATTGGCGACATGGGCAGGCGCCCAGGACGGCATCTTGCCAGGGGAGGATTTAGGTATTGGCGACATGGGCAGGCGCCCAGGACGGCATCTTGCCAGGGGCGGATTTAGGTAGTGGCGACATGGGCAGGCGCCCAGGGCGGCATCTTGCCAGGGGCGGATTTAGGTATTGGCGACATGGGCAGGCGCCCAGGACGGCATCTTGCCAGGGGCGGATTTAGGTATTGGCGACATGGGCAGGCGCCCAGGGCGGCATCTTGCCAGGGGCGGATTTAGGTATTGGCGACATGGGCAGGCGCCCAGGACGGCATCTTGCCAGGGGAGGCACGGAGTGCCCGCACAATTTGTAAAAAAAAAATAAAGAATGGTGACATTTGTGCGATCAGTTTTCTATCACTCATTTGCACATCACGTCAATGATATCATGTCACCGTGTGGGACTGTGGGTCAATTAACCTTGTCTGAGTGGGCGCCACGATTCTAGTTTGTGAGCTAGGCAGGCTACTTTCTGGGAAGGTCTCCCACTCAGAAGTACAAGATGGGGAGGGGGGTAGGTTGACATCAGGTCTCCACACTGGAAGCCCGAGGTAGGGGAGGGGGCAGGGGTAGGTTGACCTCAGGTCTCCCCACTGGAAGCCCGAGGTAGGGGAGGGGGTAGGTTGACCTCAGGTCTCCACACTGGAAGCCCGAGGTAGGGGAGGGGGTAGGTTGACCTCAGGTCTCCACACTGGAAGCCCGAGGTAGGGGAGGGGGGTAGGTTGACCTCAGGTCTCCACACTGGAAGCCCGAGGTAGGGGAGGGGGGGGGTAGGTTGACCTCAGGTCTCCACACTGGAAGCCCGAGGTAGGGGAGGGGGTAGGTTGACCTCAGGTCTCCCCACTGGAATCCTGAGGTAGGGGGCGGGGGTAGGTTGACCTCAGGTCTCCCCACTGGAAGCCCGAGGTAGGGGGAGCGGGGGAATCTATCAAATAGCGCACCTCTAACTTTGTACAGTACTAATGCAATTAGATGTGTAATTTAGTTTGTGTTTCTTGCTTGAAATTCAATAGTGTAATAATCAGGTTGTCTTCTTTACAAGTGTGTTATTCTATTTGTGTATTTCTGTCATATAGGATTTGTGCAATTTAGTTTTATTTGTGTTTTTTGTTTGCAATAGGGTAATAATTAAATTCTCTTTTCTATTTGTATTTATATACTACAATTTGTTTCTATATTGTTTCTTGAATATTTTTGATATTTATGAATCTTGTTTTTGTATATATTTTTATATTTATATAGTTTTAAATTATATTATTATTTATTTGTGTTGTTCCTCTTATCCATTTGTAAATTGCAGTGCATGGAGAATGTTGTTATTTGGAGAATGTTGTTATTTCTATCGGGAAAAGTAGATGTTAGATGTTGTTCTAATTGAAACCGACAGGTTGCTAATCTTGTTCCACCTTATTGATAGTTTCCTCGTGCGTAGAGGGGTGGAATTATGAGGGAATTAAGTCCACGTCAGAATGCGGCGTATCTGTAGACACACCTTCATTTCAGTGATCTCCACCCCAAACGAATGGCTGGCTGGGACATGTGTTGCCTTATGTTCAAGGAGAGAAAAGTACGTAAAAAGGGATTTTGTTTCTATATTGTTTCTTGAATATTTTTGATATTTATGAATCTTGTTTTTGTATATATTTTTATATTTATATAGTTTTAAATTACATTATTATTTATTTGTGTTGTTCCAAATGTCTGAGTAAAAATTACAATTAGTGCAGTATGGTGGGGGGTTTGGGTCAGGGGGCTGAAAGGGGGTTCACCCAGGAGCCATACAAGCGATGGGGGAAAAAACACACACAACATATCCCTCCCCACCCAGACTTGTCCAGAAACGTATTAAACTGGAAGAGAAAAAGTTCATTGTGAGGAATGTTCCCAGTGCTACACTGCGTGGGAGGAAGAGCCAGCCAAAGCAACCACACAGATAGGGTATACACAAGCTCCACTGAATCCAGACCCAGTGGTAGAATCTACATATATGTTTTATGAGTGGCTGGAAGATTACGTGAGGAGTTGAAGCATCTCAAATAGGCTATATTTAAATCTGCAAAGGCAGGCTCTGTGCCGATGATGTCATTCATGTAAAATGCAGCTCGTCCTGCTGCCAGATTGAGTTTCTGCTTGCAGGATACTGTGGGGATACTGAAGGATACTAGCAGATATCATGTTAACGCAGATAACCTTCGGCTCAATAGCCCTAATTCTATATACGTTAAGGTCTGAGGTTTCTGTTTTAGGATGGAATACAATTGACTTTGTTTCCCAGAATTATCCTGGTTGAGATTGAATTGTGTTCAAATGTACCTGCTCATATGTATGTGGTGGATGGCGATGCCATTTGTTTGGCTTATTAACTGTAGCAGAAAACGGCAAAGAACATTTGCATGTCTATAACAGAAGGAATGAGAAAGGTGGTCAGGTCTAATAGCAGAATGACACAGTGTGTGGAGTATGTGTTGTATTTATCAATGGGAAACAGCCCAATCCAGTGGCTTTCAGGAAGAAGGCCTGAAATGGAGATGTCCCTGCGATGTAATCCTGGAGTCAAACATGTATGTGTTTCACATGCACTAGCACCAGTTCTTCAGATTTGGATCATGTGCGATGTGGAGCCGACCTTAGTAGTGTAGTGTTAGGTAGTGTTTTTTTCCGTCTCAATGGTGATTCAGAAACTTCATCAGAAATATAAAGTGAACACATCATCCCAGCAGGAATTCCTCCATCAAATGTCTCTTGTCCTTTTACGGACATTATCAAAGCCTACGAGATTAGATAGAACATGCTTCAAAGACAGGCCAAATACTTTTCATCCCATTACAGGATGATTTCCAAGTGCACTTGGCACTGTGTGTTATAATGCAAACAGCACTGTCTGGCATTAGTTGGCTCTGTGTAAACGGTTTTCTTTCTCCTCTTCCTCTGAAGAGGTGTAAGCAGGGATCGGACCAAAATGCAGCGTGGTTATTTGTATACATCTTTAATAACGATGAAAACACAAACAATACAAAACAACAAACGTACCGCGAAAACCTAAACAGCCTATCTGGCGCAAACAAACACAGAGACAGGAACAATCACCCACGAAACACTCAAAGAATATGGCTGCCTAAATATGGTTCCCAATCAGAGACAACGATAAACACCTGCCTCTGATTGAGAACCACTTCAGGCAACCATAGACTTACCTAGACAACTCTACTATACCACAATCCCAATACCTACAAAACCCCAAGACAAAACACACCACATAATTAACCCCATGTCACACCCTGACCTGACCAAAATAATAAAGAAAACACAAAATACTAAGACCAGGGCGTGACACTCTGTTCAAATCAAATCACATTTTATTGGTCACATACACATGGTTAGCAGATGTTATTGGTCACATACACATGGTTAGCAGATGTTATTGGTCACATACACATTTTTAGCAGGTGTTATTGCGAATGTAGCGAAATGCTTGTGCTTCTACTTCCGACAGTGCGGCAATATTTAAAAAAATGTAACTAGGCAAGTCTGTTTAGAACAAATTCTTATTTACAATGACGGCCTCGGAACAGTGGGTTAACTACCATGTTCAGGAGCAGACCAGCAGATTTTCACATTGTTAGCGCAGGGATTTGACCTAGCAACCTTTCGGTTACTGGTCCAACGCTCTAACCACTCATACCTAAATATCTAACATGAAATCTAACAATTCCACAACAACTACCTAATACACACAAATCTAAGTAAAGGAATGGAATAAGAATATATACATTTAAATATATGGATGAGCAATGAACGAGCGGCATAGGCAATTTGGCTCGGTTAGGCTCGGTTTGGCTCTGTGTGGCACTATTTGGCTCTGTGTGGCACTATTTGGCTCTGTGTGGCACTATTTGTCTCTGTGTGGCACTATTTGGCTTTGTGTGGCACTATTTGGCTCTGTGTGGCACTATTTGGCTCTGTGTGGCACTATTTGGCTCTGTGTGGCACTATTTGGCTCTATGTGGCACTATTTGGCTCTGTGTGGCACTATTTGGCTCTGTGTGGCACTATTTGGCTCTGTGTGGCACTATTTGGCTCGAATTGGCTCTGTTTGGCAGTCTGTAACGATTTTGGTTGGTGGAAGAATACACTGAACACAAAATACAAAATACAAAAGAACGAGAATAAATGTAGACCGAAACAGTCCCGTATGGTGCAAACACTGAAACGGAAAATAACCACCCACAAACAAAAGTGGGAAAACAGGTTACCTAAGTATGGTTCTCAATCAGAGACAACGATTGACAGGGGCCTCTGATTGGGAACCATACCAGGCCAAACACATAGAAATATAAACACAAGAAGAGAACATAGAATGCCCACCCCAACTCACGCCCTGACCAACCTAAAATAGAGACATACAAAAGGAACTAAGGTCAGGACGTGACACAGTCAGACTTAACTGGAATACCTTCACAAAGTTTTCATATCCCTTTTGTTATTCCACATGTTGTTGGGTAAAAGCCTCCCATCTACATGTTTTTAGACATTTTTTCATATTTATTGAAAATTAAATATATATTTAATTTGGATAAGTATTCACACCCCTGAGTCAATGCATGTCAGAATCACCTTTGTCAGTGATTACAGTTGTGAGTATTTCTGGGTAAGTCTAAGAGCTTTGCGCAACTGGATTGTACAATATTTGAATTGTTTTATGTTTTTAATTATTCAAGCTCGGTCAAGTTGGTTGGTGATCATTGCTAGACAGCCATTTTCAAGTCTTGCCATATATTTTCAAGCCGATTTAAGTCAAAACTGTAACTATCCTAAAAAACTCCCTAGTCCTTGCCAATGACAAGCATATCTATAACATGATGCAGCCACCACCATGCTTGAAAATATGAAAGTGGTACTTGGTGATGTGTTGTGTTGGATTTGCCCCAAACATAATGCTTTGTATTCAGGACATTATTTTCTTTGCCACATTTTTTTAAGTTTCACTTTAGCAAAAAGGATGCATGTTTTGTAAAAATGTTATTCTGTACATGCTTCCTTCCTCTCACTCCATCATTTAGTTACTTGTCTAACATAACACAGAGGGTGTTCTTTAATGGAAGCCTCTCAAATATAATCCAGTTAGAATCAGGAATTCCCCAGGGTAGCTGTTTAGGCCCCTTGTTATTTTCAATTTTTTTCTAACAACATGCCACTGACTTTGAGTAAAGCCAGAGTGTCTATGTATGCGGATGACTCAACACTACACACGCCAGATACTACAGCGAATGAAATGACTGCAACACTCAAAGAGCTGCAGTTAGTTTCAGAGTGGGTGGCAAGGAATAGGTTAG
Organism: Oncorhynchus keta; assembly: GCF_023373465.1. NCBI lineage: Eukaryota > Metazoa > Chordata > Actinopteri > Salmoniformes > Salmonidae > Oncorhynchus > Oncorhynchus keta. The sequence goes on from NC_068442.1 coordinate 46,822,499, forward strand.
CCATAAATATTTCTAAAACTAAAAGCACTGCATTTGGAACAAAACATTCACTAAACCCTAAATCTCAACTAAATCTGGTATTGATGTGGAAATTGATGACTAAACTGCTTGGAGTAACCATAGATTGTGAACTGTCATGGTCATGCAGTAGTAGCTAAGATGGGGAGAAGTCATATTGACAGAGTAAGTCTGATTCCCAATGTTGACACTGCCTGGGGGGAAAAAAGTTTTAAATTTGTGTTCATTTGAAAGAGAAATGTCTCTTGGGTTCAAGCTAGACATACAAATGCTCCTGTTGACTGGGCCTCCTTCAGAGCGCTAATAATCAAATCAAATCAAACTTTTATTTGTCACATGCGCCGAATACAACAAGTGTAGACCTTACCATGTAATTCTTAGTTACAAGCCCTTAACCATCAGTGCAGTTCAAGAAGAGTTAAGAAAAAATTGCCAGTTGGTCAGCACATGCTTTGAGTACACGTCCTGGTAATCCGTCTGGCCCCGCGACTTTGTGAATGTTCACCTGTTTAAAGGTCTTGCTCACATCGGCTACCGAGAGCGTTATCACACAGTCATCCAGAACAGCTGGTGCTCTCGTGCATGCTTCAGTGTTGCTTTCCTTGAAGCGAGGATAAAGGGTATTTAGCTCGTCTGGTAGGCTCGCGTCACTGGGCAGCTCGCATCTGGGCTTCCCTTTGTAGTCCGTAATAGTTTTCAAGCCCTGCCACATCCGACGAATGTCAGAGCCGGTGTAGTAGGATTCAATCTTAATTCTGTATTGACGCTTTGGTTGTGTGATGGTTCGTCTGAGGGCATAATGGTATTTCTTATAAGCATCCGGATTAGTGTCCCGCTCCTTGGAAGCGGCAGCTCTAGCCTTTAGCTCGATGCGGATGTTGCCTGTAATCCATGGCTTCTGGTTGGCATATTTACAGTCGTGGCCAAAAGGTTTGAGATTTACACAAATATTAATTTTCACAAAGTTTGCTGCTTCAGTGTCTTTAGATATTTTTGTCAGGTGTTACTATGGAATACTGAAGTATAATTACAAGTGTCAAAGGCTTTTATTGACAATTACATGAAGTTGATGCAAACAGTCAATATTTGCAGTGTGGACCCTTCTTTTTCAAGACCTCTGCAATCCGCCCAGGCATGCTGTCAATTAACTTCTGGGCTACATCCTGACTGATGGTAGCCAATTCTTGCAATTCTTTATTCATGGCTGTGGTCTCAGGCAAAATTATGAGTGAGCCCACTCCCTTGGCTGAGAAGCAACCCCACACATGAATGGTCTCAGGACGCTTTACTGTTGGCATGACACAGGACTGATGGTAGTAACATCTGACAAAAATATCTAAAGACACTGAAGCAGCAAACTTTGTGGAAATTAATATTTATGTCATTCTCAATACTTTTGGCGACGATTGTTCACACGGTCACTTATCGATGCACGTAATCGATGCACTTATTGATGAAGCCGATGACTGAGGTGGTATACTCCTCAATGCCATTGGATGAATCCCGGAACATATTCCAGTCTGTGCTAGCAAAACAACTGTAGCGTAGCATCCGCGTCAATTTACGACTTCCGTATTGAGCGAGTCACTGGTACTTCCTGCTTCAGTTTTTGCTTGCAAGCAGGAATCAGGAGGATATAATTATGTCAGATTTGCCAAATAGAGGGCGGGTGAGGGCTTTGTATGCATCTCTGTGTGTTGAGTAAAGGTGGTCTAGAGTTTTTTCCTCTGTTTGCACGTGGCATGCTGGAAAAAAATTGGTAACACTGATTAAAGTCCCTGGCCACTAGGAGTGCCGCTTCTGGATGACGTTTTCTTGTTTGCTTATGGCCTTATAGAGTTGGTTAAGTGCATTCTTACTGCAGGCATCAGTCTGTGGTGGTAAATAGACGGCTGTGAATAATATAGATAAGAACTCTCTTGGTAGATAGTGTGGTCTACAGCTTATCAAAAAGTACCCCACCACAGGTGAGCGATACCTCGAGACTTCTTTAATATTTGATATTGCGCACCAGATGTTATTGACAAAAAGACACACACCCCCACCTCTCGTCTTACCAGACTTAGCTTTTTTTTTGTTCTGCCGGTGCATGGAAATCCCGCCAGCTCTCTATTATCTGTGTTGTAGTTCAGCCACGACTCGGTGAAACATAAGATATTACCGTTTTAGATGTCCCGTTGGTAGGACAATCATAATCATAGGTCATCAATTGAATTTTCCAATGATTGCATGTTAGCAAGTAGAATGGATGGCAGTGGGAGTTTACTCGCTTGCCTACGGATTCTCAGAAGGCAACCTGATCTGCGCCCTCTTTTCCTCCGTCTTTTCTTCACGCAAACAACGGGGATTTGGGCTTGTTCCCGGGAAAGCAGTATATCCTTCTCGTCAGACTCATTAAAGGAAAAAGCTTCTTCCAGTTCGTGGTGAGTAATCGCTATTCTGATGTGCAGTTATTGTGCAGTTAAGTTATTATTTTCAGTCATAAGAGATGGTAGCAGCAACATTATTTACAAAATAAGTTTAAAAAATTAAGTTACAGGGGTTTTGGAGGGATGCCATGTGCGACTGACATGTTTTCCGTTTGCTCCCGCGTTATTCTTAAAGTTTATGTGAATTTTGCAGCAGAACCGTATATATTAGTTTGATGATCCCTATCCGTAAATACCAAGCCTACTTTGCTTTCAAAGTGTCAGCATGTCAAAGTGTCAGTATATCGACGAAACATAATGCAAAAAACATGGCTTTGAGAAAACCCGAGCCTACAAGACCCACTCTCATCACCGCCCTCTCCTGAGTCTGAGGGACTCAGGCCGCTTGGCCTGGTGGAGCTGAAATGAACATTAGAGGCCATCAAACTACTACGCTCTGAGATAGTTGAAATGAAAATGGAGGTAGTTGCTACAATTGAGGCCCGAATACAGAAGGTTTCTGATACTTTAAAAGCAGATCTAACCATCCTGCGGAACGAGATGGGGCCAGCAATCGCATCACTCAAAACAACAACAGTGTCGCACACTACAACGATTGCAGCACTGGAGACCTCCGCTACTAATGTCTCCGATTTAACTACATCCCTGGAGGCTGACGTGAAACGCCTAGCTGGGGATTTGAAAAAGGTGAAGGAGAGCTGTGTGAGTTTAGAGGGATTCTCTCACCACAATAACTTGAGACTTGTATTGGTCCCATAGTCAACGGAAATGCCTCGCGCCACGGATTTAGTTTCTTGGCTGCTGAAGGATGTTCTTGCCTTAGATGAGAAGCCCCTGATTGATCGTGCCCACCGGTCGCTGCGCCCAAAGCCCTGGGATGGTAAGAGGCCTTGAGGACTGGTGAGCATTTTAGGATGCGTAGGGACAAGTGTTCCACTCTAACTTTCAAAGTATATAAAGAGGTGCTGCCATTTTGGTTGATAAATCTACTCCCTTTGTAGCTTCTGAGGTTATTGCTGATCCTAAGGGACGATACGTCATAGTAACCGGTAAACTGTTTTCTACCCCTCTTGTTTTGGCTAGTGTTTATGCTCCCAATTGGGATGACAGAAGTTGAATTTCTTCCTTTTTATCTGCTATACTCAATTTAGATTCTCATTTATTGATTTTAGGGAGGGATTTCAACTGTAAAATGTCCACAGTTCTTGACAAGTCCTCACAAAGAACTACAGGCCCATCTAAATGTGCCCTAGTTATTCAATCTTTTCTTCAGAAATATGCTATGTTTGAGGCTTGGCGTTTCCTACACAATACAGATAGACAGTATTCCTTTTATTCTCATGTTTATCAAACGTACTCCCGGATTGACTACTTCTTTTTGGACAAAAAACTTCTGCCTATCCTTCGGCGGTCTACTTATGAGAGTATTGTTATTTCGGACCATTCACCATTAGTTATTGAACTAGAGTTTCCCCAGCGACCTCCTATGTGTTATCAATGGCGTCTTAACCCCATTTTACTCTCAGATAAGGAGTTTGTCAATTTAATTTATTCTGAAATCACCTTATTCCTAGAAACTATATATAGGCATTTGTTTTTCAATATTAGGCGTCTCGCTATATGCTGACGACCTCCTTTTGTTTATCTCTAACCCTGATACCTCATTGCCACGTGCCTTATCTGTTCTTAAAAAGTTTGGATCAATCCAAATCTCAGTTTAGGATTGTCCGTGATCAATTCACCTACTTGGGAGTTAAAGTGACAAGGAAATATTCAAATTTGTTTCAGGAAAACTTTGTTGCTCTAGCAGAGAGTCTGAAACAATCTTTGACTTTTTGGAATTCGCTACCTCTTTCTCTTATTGGAATGATTAATGTCATTAAAATGAATGTGTTGCCCAAATTTTTAGATTTATTTCAATGTTTACCCATTTTTATTCCAAAATCTTTTTTTTATTCACTGGATCAAACCTTTCATGTATTTTATTTGGGATGGCAAGGTACCACGGATTGGTAGAAAACATTTACAGAAGCCTAAGGCATTTGTCGGGTTTAGCTCTACCACATTTTCAGACATACTATTGAGCTTCAGTTTCAGAGCCCCTCTGTACTGGCTGCAGACTGATCCTACTGGCCCTAGACCACTCTGGGTCCAGATGGAGTCTGAATCATGTAAACCTGATGCACTTTCTTCTGTGTTGTGCTCATCTCTCCCAGTGTCCCTAGGCAAAAGGTGTGTCAACCCAATTGTAAAGCAGTCTCTTGAAATTTGGAATCAGTTCTGTTTAGCCTTTAGCCTTTGAGGCTTTTCTCTATCAGGCCCAATCAATCAGAACATTTTATTTCCTCCATCTTTGAATGATGTGGCTTTTGCCATCTGGCACTCACTAGGCCTCTCCTCACTAGCCCAATTATTCTTTGATGATACATTCGCCTCTTTTGCTCAGCTACAGGAAAAATTCAACCTCCCCCAATCCCACTTTTTCCACTATCTCCAAACTTGGAAGAATATTCTCTGATTCTGATCCTACCTGTGTCAGATGTAAAATGGAACCAGCCACACTGTTGCATATATTTTGGGGCTGTCATAAACTGTCAGGTTTCTGGGAATTAATATTTAAATGTTTCTCTGATATATATGACACTGTTATAGATCCGTCTACAGCCCTTTTTGGAGTACTGCCCATAGGTACCCCCCTGTCAAGAATCCAGTCGGACACTGTTGCTTATACAACTCTTTTAGCTAGACGGCTAATACTACAGAACTGGAAGATGGCAGCTCCCCCATCTTATAAATATTGGGTGAGGGATGTGTTGTGCTCTCTGAAACTAGAAAAACTGACATTCAATACACGTGGGAACCCCAAACTGTTTAATGAAGCTTGGGCTCCATTCCGGTCTTACTTTAAACAGTCCATCCTCTGATGGCATTCATATTGAAACCAAAATAAGTCTGTATTTGACCCCATTGTGACTTAAGGGTTGGAAGAGCATTTCTTTGTGTTTTTTTCTGGGGTGGCATTAAGGTTGATGTGCTTATTGATTGTGACCAACGGATGCCTTGTTCATCTTGCCCGGTCAGAGACTAAAATGTGAGCTTGTTTTTCCCAGTTTTTTATTTTTATTTTTAAATTTTGTTCACACCTACATAAAATGATTATTATTATTTTTTTGTTATTTGAAAGCATTGTAAACTTTTTATTTTTGGTCCAGTGGATGGTCGGTCTGTGGCCATGACTGTCTGTGAGTGGTTGCATATCTCCACCCCTATCCCTTGTCTGTTTACAGGAACAATGGTGAGGTGTTTGCTCTGTCCCTGTACTATAGATTGCCCTTTAACCTTTGTAGCCTTCTGCCTGGTGTGTTTAACTTGTCTAAAGTATGGTATCTTTAAAGCTAATTCTTTTTTTTAATGTATTATCTGTATTTTTTCTAGTTGAGTATATTATTTATATTGCTTTGTGTTGTCTTGGTCTTGTGTCTGTAAAACTTAATAAACATAGTTTAAAAAAAAAAGAATAATAATTACAAACAATGCAAAAAAAATAAAAAAATAGCACAGTTGGTTCGGAGCATGTAAAAAGTCAGCCATCATCTTCGGCGTCATCTTATCCCAAATGCAGTCGCAGAGAACCTAAAAAACCTTACCAAATTCTGGAATCTAATCAAATTACGGTCAGTTTCTAATGTGTCCTCTGACCTTCCTGACCATTTAATGATGGATTCTAATGAAGTGAAGGATAAAGCCGATATTGTAGGGTTTTCTAACAACAGCTGGTGCAGTTTTTGATAATGGTGGGGCCCAGGCCTCTAATGTAAGCTCTGTTACAGTAAACTATAATATAGGCCCTCATGTGAACCATTTGAACTTTGAGCCTGTTTCTTATGCTGAGGTCTATAATGCACTAAAGGCAATAGACACTAACAAGTCTGCAGGTCCAGACAACCTGGATCCCTACCTCTTAAAGGTAGCAGCTGGTATTACTTAATTATTACTGTGGCTCACAATTTCAAGTCGGGCACTTGACCAATTCCATACGCAGCATTTGGAAATCAGCTTATGTCATCCCGCTGCTAAAGGGAGGAGATCCCTCAGATGCTAATAACTATGGTCGCATCTCTAAACTCCCTATCCTGGCCAAAGTCTATGAATCCCTAGTGAACTCACAGTTAAAAAACGTCTTAATTGAATAGAACGTACTGAGCGGGGTTCAGTCTGGCTTTAGATCGGGGCACATCACCACAACTGCAGCTATGGCAGCGGCAAATGACATCATAAATGCACTTGATAAAAAGCAACATTGTGCTGCCCTCTTTGTGGATTTATCAAAAACATTTGATTCAGTTGACCATTCATTGTTGCTAGCTAAACTCAGTAACATTCTTCTCAGTGAAGGGGCAGTAAATTGGTTTAGGAACTATCTTTCTGACAGAACACAATATGTATATATTGACAAGTCTAGCTTTCTTGAGATGAATGGAGGTGTGCCTCAGGGTTCCATTTTAGCTCCTGTGTTGTTCTCAATTTGTATGAATTATTTGGGAAATGGGATGCAACCAGAAAAGTTACCAGCAAAGTTATATGCAGAAGAGCTCCAGACTGCTTTTCAGTCACTGCAGGCCTCCCTTTATGGTCTCAAACTGGTCTTGAATGTACAAAAATGTAACAAATGTCGTCGGGAGAAGAGGACCAAAGTGCAGCATGGTACGTATCCATAATACTGTTAATGAAGAATGAATACACGAACAAATCCAACAAAACGATAAACGAACTGTTCTGACAGGTGCAACAAACACTAACCAGAAAAGAATCACCCACAACTCAAAATGGGAAAACAGGATACCTAAGTATGGCTCTCAATCAGAGACAACGATAGTCAGCTGCCTCTGAATGAGAACCATACCAGGCCAAACACATAGAAAAAGAAAACCTAGACCTACAACATAGAATACCCACCCACATCACACCCTGACCAAACTAAAAATAGAATCATACAAAGCAATCTACGGTCAGGGAATGACAAAAAAAAGCTCAATTCCTGACCTTTACCAGAGCTCGAACTCTGCCAGAGAAAGTTAGCATTGACTCATCTGTTGGCTTATCCATTGAAAAAGTGTCATCCTAAAAATACCTAGGTATATGGTTGGATGACAAGTTGTCCTTTAAAGTTATGGATAATCTTGTGAGGAAGCATAAATTGAAATTGGGTTTTTATTTTTGTAATAAGGCTTGCTTGCCACTTCTGGCTCCAAATAAGCTTGTTCAGGCAACTTTTCTCTCTGTAATTGATTATGGTGGCTTGTTGTATATGAATGCAACCTCCTACGTTTTACAGAGACTGGAATCTGTTTATAATTTATCCTTGCGCTTTATTACAAATGCCAAGTCACTCACCCACCATTGCACATTGTACCAAATGGTAGATTGTACCTAACTTTATATGCGCAGAAATATACATTTGTATGTGTTCATCTACAAAGCCCTTTTGGGTAAACTCCCTCTTTACTTCTGTAGTCTGGTCTCCTTCACCACCAGCAGTTACCATACCCGGTCTGCTAGGTGGTTGCAACTTAAAGTCCCCAGGACATTCACAGTATTAGGCAAGACTGCCTTCTATTCTTGTGCACCAGAGGCATGGAATAATCTAAACTCAGGAAAAAAAAGAAACGTCCTCTCACTGTCAACTGCGTTTATTTTCTGCAGATTTACTGTGTAAATATTTGTATGAGCATAAGATTCAACAACTGAGACATAAACTGAACAAGTTCCACAGACCTGTGACTAACAGAAATGGAATAATGTGTCCCTGAACAAAGGGGGGGGTCAAAATCAAAAGTAATAGTCAGTATCTGGTGTGGCCACCAGCTGCATTAAGTACTGCAGTGCATCATCTCGATATGTTAGTGCCACTGAATGAATTTAAAATATTATTTTTTTTAGGCTGGATCATGTTGTTGTATTGTATTGTGTTGTATGTTTTAATTCTGTAATGTATTGATTGTTGCTGCCTTCTTGGCTAGGTCCCACTTGAAAAAGAGACTCTTGGTCTCAATGGGCTTTTCCTGGTAAAAAATACTTTTTTTTTTTTTTTACAGATCAGTAGAGACGGCTGGATACGCTTGCATCGCTGGCCTTGGACAATCATGCAGTCATGCAGCCTCAATTTTGTGGAAGGTCGGCTAATAAGCAAAGTCACTTGTATTTCTATGTGTAACATTCTTTAACATAAGCGATGACAGCATACAAGCAACCTACATGTGTTGTGTTGACAGTTACTATAACCCATAGGCTAACGTTATGATACAGGTTCTCAGATTATATCTATGATCAATTTCTCCATTACTTGGTCTTGTAATTTATGTTTAAAACCTATTTTCTTTGTTCCTTTTTTTTTTCGTTGTAAGTGTGCAATATTGCCTTATCTAGACACAGGATGTTAAAATAGTCAGGCTTAACATAGCAGTTATACCAAACGTTTTGTTGGATGAAAGCTGACTTGAGAATGTCATGATTTGTTTCGTTATGTTAATAACATGTATTTGTGGATCAAAATAACTACTGTATTAATGTGGGGAATCTGTAAGTATCCTGTCAAATCTCATGATGTTGAAGCAAAATAGGTTTATGGAGTCCAGGTGAGTAGGGTATAAAATGTAGTTAAACATGTCAGCATCACAAGTATTTCGTTAGTGTTCTCGTTTTTCTGGGTGAATAAGGTTTGTAAAATATCCTTGTGGTTGGGGGTAATGCCTAAAGTATGGTAAGTATAAGTGGTCTCATCTCATTGGGAACAATAGCAAGGTACGTTTATGATGAAACTTACATGTGTTTTGATTAAGTTGATCACACAGTCATACAATTGTTAATAATGGGATTTTCTCAGAATGTATTTTTGTAATAAACATTCTATCACAGTTGTGGCATGACTCAAGGAAGCTTTGAGTTACTGCAAGCTCAACCAAGAAGGTCCCTGTCAGGGAATCCACCAACCCTGGTAAGTTTCTCAAGGAGCATCTGTACCCCAGGTTCCCCAGGGAATGCAGACTCACGCTACGGGAAAGATAATGAGCAGATGGCCTCCCAGTGGCTGGAAAACTGTGGATACTCTGTGAACCACAGAGGCACTGTTGTCAGTGCTGAAGAGCCATGGCCATCAGCATGCCCTGATGGAGTGCTGAACTCCAAGGAGCTGTTGGAGATCAAGTGTCCTGTCATGGGGAAGGGCTGTGATTCTCTGGATGATGTCTTCAATGGGAAAGCCAGTGACGTGAAGGTGGTGGAGGGCACAACAGAACAACAACCACATGGGCCACATGGCTACTACATGCTGGTACAAATTAGTATGTTTTGCACAGGATTGAGAGAAAGTAAGGTGCTCATCTGGACTCTGTTCCAGCAAGTTGTTGTTCCTGTTCCCTATGATGCACAGTTATGTGCAGAGGCTGTCCTGAGGTTGAAGGCATTCTACTGTACACACATTTGTATTTGTATTTACTATGGATCCCCATTAGCTGCTGCCAAGGCAGAAGGAGTTCCCACACACGAAGGCCTGATTCTAGCAGTCTCCTCTGAAAAGTTGACGTTGAGATGTGTCTGTTACTTGAGATGTGTCTGTAAAGCTTATAATTGGGCTGCAATTTCTGAGGCTTGTAACTCTAATGAACTTATCCTCTGCAGCAGAGGTAACTCTGGGTCTTCCTTTCCTGTGGCGGTCCTCATGAGACAGTTTCATCATTGCTCTTGATGGTTTTTGCGACTGCACTTGAAGAAACTTTCAAAGTTCAAAATGTTCTGTATTGACTGACCTTCATGTCTTGAAGTAATGCTTTATTGGAGCTGTTCTCGCCATAATATGGACTTGTTCTTTTACCCCAAAAATGTGTACATTTAAATTGAACTAGGCAAGTTTGTTGAGAACAAATGCTTATTTACAATGACGGCCTACCGGGGAACAGTGGGTTAACTGCCTTGTTTAGGGGCAGAACGACAGATGTTTACCATGTCAGCTTGGGGATTCAATCCAGCATCCTTTTGGTTACTGGCCCAACGCTCTAACCACTAGGCTATCTGTCGCCCCAAATAGGGCTATCTTCTGTATACTACCCCTACCTTGTCACAACACAACTGATTGGCTCAAACTCGTTAAGAAGGAAATCAATTCCTCAAATTAACTTTTAACAAGGCACACCTGTTAATTTAATTGAATTTCATGTGACTACCTCATGAAGCTGGTTGAGAGAATGCCTAGAGTGTGCAAAGCTGTCATCAAGGCAAAGGGTGGTTACTTTGAAGAATCTCAAGTATAAAATATTTAACACTGTTTTGGTTACTACATGATTCCAAATGTGTTATTTCATGGTTTTGATGTCTTCACTATTACTCTTGTCACGCCCTGATCTGTTTCACCTGTCCTTGTGCTTGTCTCCACCCCCTCCAGATGTTGCCCATCTTCCCCACTTATACCCTGGGTATTTATACCTGTGTTTTCTGTCTGTCTGTGCCAGTTCGTCTTGTTTATTCAAGTCAACCAGCGTTTTGTCTCTGCTCCTGTTTTTCTCCAGTCTCTCTTTTTCTCATCCTCCTGGTCCTTGTACCCGCTCACCTGACCACCCTGCGTGTCCCTGACCCTGCCTGCCGTCCTGTGCCTTGGTCACTACTCTGGATTACCGACCTCTGCCTGTCGTTTGCCTGCACCTGTTGTTACAATAAACATATTTACTTCACACAGTCTGCACTTGGGTCTTACCTTGATTCCTGATAACTCTACAATGTAGAAAACAGTAAACATAAAGAAAAACCCTGGAATGAGTAGGTGTGTCCAAACTTTTGACTAGTTCTGTATGTACTGAAACTCTATTGAAGGAAAATTCTCAGGAAAAAATCTGTTGGTCAGCAAGTGGAAGCGGTTTAATTAAATGTATTCAGCGTGAGCAAGGGAACCACGCATGCAAACCCTTTACGCACCTGCATAAGGGAAGTCTGAATACCAACTAGTGAGAACTGTGTTGGGAAAGGCATGCGTAGGAAAGGGACACTTGCTAATAAAGAGATTCTGACTTCTGATGATGCCTCTTAATTAGCTATTTCAGTTCTGTTTGAACAAGCCTCCTGTATGTGGTTGAAATTAAATCAGCCTGCAGACGTTTCTGTATCTCCTCTTTCATGCGTTTTTTTTAAAGAGAGGAATATTTCACATTCCTGTCTCAAGAAGTCAAAGAGTAATTAGTCTCTCCTTTTCAATTGTTTCCTGGTTGTTTACGTGCATATTGAGATGAGGAATGTATGTCCGCCCAACCTTGAAGGGGCTCGGTCTTATAACATCAACAAGTTTGTTTTGTCTGTAATGATGAGAGACTTGCCGCTGGTATGATCTTAATGTATAAGGTTCAAGGGGAGTTTGTTTCTGCTCTGCAATTCTACAGCTCCTCATGGCTAACAACAACAACATGCTGCTGGGTTATTTAAGTTTGGTCACTCTTCCTGTCATGCTGTGTGTGTGTGTGTGTGTGTGTGTGTGTGTGTGTGTGTGTGTGTGTGTGTGTGTGTGTGTGTGTGTGTGTGTGTGTGTGTGTGTGTGTGTGTGTGTGTGTGTGTGTGTGTGTGTGTGTGTGTGTGTGTGTGTGTGTGTGTGTGTGTGTAAGTCGCTCTGGATAAGAGCGTCTGCTAAATGACTTAAATGTAAATGTAAATGTGTGTGTGTGTGTGTGTGTGTGTGTGTGTGTGTGTGTGTGTGTGTGTGTGTGTGTGTGTGTGTGTGTGTGTGTGTGTGTGTGTGTGTGTGTGTGTGTGTGTGTGTGTGTGTGTGTGTGTGTACCCATGTGTATAACTATGGTATACATACTCTAACAAAGCCCTCTACTCATGTCTGGGCACATCTCACTTGATCTTTGACCCCTCACCTCTAACCTCTGCCTCCTACCATCAGGTATTGTTTTCCATGCCCCGGGCAACTTCATTACTAACCTTTAGCCGTACGACTTACCATACCAGGTCTCAGGGATGGCCAACTCTGAAAATCTCTTCAATCCTCTCAGAGTTAGGTAAAAACCTGCTTTTTGTTTCTTTGCACCCCATGTATGGAACAATCTACAGAGTTCCCTACAACAGGATGTCCATGTATGGAACAATCTACAGAGTTCCCTACAACAGGATGTCCATGTATGGAACAATCTACAGAGTTCCCTAAAACAGGATGTCCATGTATGGAACAATCTACAGAGTTCCCTACAACAGGATGTCCATGTATGGAACAATCTACAGAGTTCCCTACAACAGGATGTCCATGTATGGAACAATCTACAGAGTTCCCTACAACAGGATGTCCATGTATGGAACAATCTACAGAGTTCCCTACAACAGGATGTCCATGTATGGAACAATCTACAGAGTTCCCTACAACAGGATGTCCATGTATGGAACAATCTAGAGTTCCGTACAACAGGATGTCCATGTATGGAACAATCTAGAGTTCCCTACAACAGGATGTTGTGGAACCTCTCGGGCAGTTCAACATGTTGATTGGGGACCTCTTTTTGCTGACGAATGTGATTATTTTTCCAAAGTATTTGTATTTTTTTATGTAAAGGATGTGCAGGGCTGCCTTGTGAAAGAGACATGTGGACTCAATGGGACTCGGTTTAAAAATATATATAAATAAATAAGGAATCCAGCCGGCACCCAGTGAAAAGGGTGAAAGGGTTAGCATATCAGCTTGTGGGCTTTGGCAGCCGGCCCTTAATGTAATTAACTGGCAAATTGGCAGATTACTAGGGAAATCAAGCAGAACCTGCCTGTTTGTTCGTACAGGCCGCCAGCCCTGCTTGAGTGACGGACGGGCTGAAGTTCCTGGTGCCACTCAATAGTGTAACTGTCATGTCCATGCTGGAGAGTATTTGTATTCATTATCGATTCCCATTACTTCCTGCCAAGGCAGCAGCTACTCTTCCTGGGGTCCGGCTAAATTAAGGCAGTTTATTCAATTTAAAAACAATTACAATACCTTCACAGATTTCACAACACACTGTGTGCCCTCAGGCCCCTAATCCACCACTACCACATATCTACAGTACTAAATCCATGTGTGTGTGTGAAAAGTGTGAGTGTACAGATGTGAAAGGCAGTGTGTGATTAGGAAATGCTACAGGGAGATGTTGATGTCTTTAGTACATTGTAAATAGCAGTGTCTATGGAGCTGGTTAGAAATATATCGCCCTGCGTTTCTTTTCCCTTCAAACATGCCATCATTTCATGTGGTTCGGGGGGAAGTCCCGTAGGATGCTATGGCCACAAGGGTATTTCTTGAACAAATAAGGTCACTTGGCTCATCTCTGTAACTCATCTCTGGGCTCGGAAGAGGCAAAGGTGGAGTCATGCGTCCTCAGAAAAGCGACTCTCTAGATTGTTCCATACATGGACAGGAAACACTGTTCGGCTGAGGTCTGTCCAACGCTGGTCAGACCAAGCTGACTCCACACTCCAAGACTGCTTCCATCACGTGGACTGGGACATGTTTCGTATTGCGTCAGATGAAAATATTGACGAATACGCTGATTCGGTGTGCGAGTTCATTAGAACGTGCGTCGAAGATGTCGTTCCCATAGCAACGATAAAAACATTCCCAAACCAGAAACCGTGGATTGATGGCAGCATTCGCGTGAAACTGAAAGCGCGAACCACTGCTTTTAATCAGGGCAAGGTGTCTGGTAACATGTCCGAATATAAACAATGCAGCTATTCCCTCCGCAAGGCTATTAAACAAGCTAAGCATCAGTACAGAGACAAAGTGGAATCTCAATTCAATGGCTCAGACACAAGAGGCATGTGGCAGGGTCTACAGTCAATCACGGACGACAAGAAGAAACACAGCCTCGTCACGGACCAGGATGTCTTGCTCCCAGGCAGACTAAATAACTTTTTTGCCCGCTTTGAGGACAATACAGTGCCACTGACACGGCCTGCAACGAAAACATGCGGTCTCTCCTTCACTGCAGCCGAGGTGAGTAAGACATTTAAACGTGTTAACCCTCGCAAGGCTGCAGGCCCAGACGGCATCCCCAGCCGCGCCCTCAGAGCATGCGCAGACCAGCTGGCCGGTGTGTTTACGGACATATTCAATCAATCCCTATACCAGTCTGCTGTTCCCACATGCTTCAAGAGGGCCACCATTGTTCCTGTTCCCAAGAAAGCTAAGGTAACTGAGCTAAACGACTACCGCCCCGTAGCACTCACTTCCGTCATCATGAAGTGCTTTGAGAGACTAGTCAAGGACCATATCACCTCCACCCTACCTGACACCCTAGACCCACTCCAATTTGCTTACCGCCCAAATAGGTCCACAGACGATGCAATCTCAACCACACTGCACACTGCCCTAACCCACCTGGACAAGAGGAATACCTATGTGAGAATGCTGTTCATCGACTACAGCTCGGCATTCAACACCATAGTACCCTCCAAGCTCGTCATCAAGCTCAAGACCCTGGGTCTCGACCCCGCCCTGTGCAACTGGGTACTGGACTTCCTGACGGGCCGCCCCCAGGTGGTGAGGGTAGGCAACAACATCTCCTCCCCGCTGATCCTCAACACGGGGCCCCACAAGGGTGCGTTCTGAGCCCTCTCCTGTACTCCCTGTTCACCCACGACTGCGTGGCCACGCACGCCTCCAACTCAATCATCAAGTTTGCGGACGACACAACAGTGGTAGGCTTGATTACCAACAACAACGAGACGGCCTACAGGGAGGAGGTGAGGGCCCTCGGAGTGTGGTGTCAGGAAAATAACCTCACACTCAGCGTCAACAAAACTAAGGAGATGATTGTGGACTTCAGGAAACAGCAGAGGGAACACCCCCATCCACATCGATGGAACAGTAGTGGAGAGGGTAGCAAGTTTTAAGTTCCTCGGCATACACATCACAGACAAACTGAATTGGTCCACTCACACTGACAGCGTCGTGAAGAAGGCGCAGCAGCGCCTCTTCAACCTCAGGAGGCTGAAGAAATTCGGCTTGTCACCAAAAGCACTCACAAACTTCTACAGATGCACAATCGAGAGCATCCTGGCGGGCTGTATCACCGCCTGGTACTGCAACTGCTCCGCCCTCAACCGTAAGGCTCTCCAGAGGGTAGTGAGGTCTGCACAACGCATCACCGGGGCAAACTACCTGCCCTCCAGGACACCTACACCACCCGATGTTACAGGAAGGCCATAAAGATCATCAAGGACATCAACCACCCGAACCACTGCCTGTTCACCCCGCTATCATCCAGAAGGCGAGGTCAGTACAGGTGCATCAAAGCTGGGACCGAGAGACTGAAAAACAGCTTCTATCTCAAGGCCATCAGACTGTTAAACAGCCACCACTAACATTGAGTGGCTGCTGCCAACACACTGTCATTGACACTGACCCAACTCCAGCCACTTTAATAATGGGAATTGATGGGAAATGATGTAAATATATCACTAGCCACTTTTAACAATGCTACCTTATATAATGTTACTTACCCTACATTATTCATCTCATATGCATACGTATATACTGTACTCTACATCATCGACTGCATCCTTATGTAATACATGTATCACTAGCCACTTTAACTATGCCACTTTGTTTACTTTGTCTACATACTCATCTCATATGTATATACTGTACTCGATACCATCTACTGTATGCTGCTCTGTACCATCACTCATTCATATATCCTTATGTACATATTCCTTATCCCCTTACACTGTGTATAAGACAGTAGTTTTGGAATTGTTAGTTAGATTACTTGTTGGTTATCACTGCATTGTCGGAACTAGAAGCACAAGCATTTCGCTACACTCGCATTAACATCTGCTAACCATGTGTATGTGACAAATAAAATTTTATTTTATTTTATTTTATTTGAACCGGTGTCAGCTTGCAGGGTCCCAGCCTTGTCACAAGGAGTCATTAGGAGAGCTTTTGCACCCCTGGGTTGTAAAATAATTACACATGATTCTTTTTTAAATTCTTCAAGCTTTGTCAAGTTGGTTGTTGATAATTGCTAGACAGCCATTTTCAGGTCTTGACATAGATTTTCAAAGCAACTAAAAGGACAAATCTTCTAATCATCATATACTGTGCCTTCAGAAAAAAAATGTTTACACAAGTATTCACACCCCTGACTCACAGCTGCAATTACTACCAAACGTGATTCTAACATGTATTGACTCAGGAGGGAAAATACTTGTGTAAATTCAATATTTCTGTATTTACAGTTTTTCTCAATTGCTAAAACACAATTTCTGAAACCTTGCTCCATTTCCTGAAAACATTAAATACAAAACCTCATCTTCAAGCACTATTTACATAACCTCTGACTCCTCTTGCAACATTAAACACAAAACCTCATCTTCAAGCACTATTTACATAACCTCTGACTCCTCTCGCAAAATGAAACATTCGCCTCAAAACAGTTTTACTTGTGTTCAAAATCAAACACTGCTCTCAAATCATAAACAAAGTGATCAAAATGATATACACTCTCAAGCAGTCAGTAAACAATACAGCGAAAAATAGAAAACACATTGTTCTAAACATACAATTCTCAGGAGAAGTACATTTTTAATCTAAAAAGATATTCATATTTTTCCGTCATTGTCTTTTGATGAACGAAAACATGTTCTATCATAGTAGCTCAAAATTGATCAGAAATTACTACTTTGCTTTGCTCTTTGCAATTTTGTTGTTTGTTCTTCCTCCTCCTTGTACCCCTATTTTTACAGTACTGTACCCTGCATCTCACAAACTTGTCCTTTGTCTCTGTGATACTGTCATTCTTGTTCTTTGTTGATATGAACCTGCAACCAGTCAAAATCTATTGAGCAGTCAGTACTGTTAATAAATGAAAAGCACAATGTTCAGGGCCATACAATTTGTCCATTGTACAGTATACAGCCTACAATGCACTGTACTACAGTATCCATTCTCAGACTTTCTCCTTCCCACCTTCAACAACCTGTTTGCTCTCTGAACTGGCTTATATTGGTTGTGTTGCATCATTTGAAACAGGTTAAATCAATTTTGAGTGGTTGTGTTCAATCAATGACATATGTTCTCTATTTGTATTTGATTGTTGCCACTTGTGTTTACCAGTATGGATGACATGTGCATTAGAGTGCAGAATGTGTTTTGAGAATGAGAATGTGTTTAGAGTTTTGCTGAAAAGTCTAAGTGAGATCTGCAAATTGTGTTTTACCATATGAAATGGTTTAAGGTATTGACAACAGACTGCATCATTAGCTAAATGAGTCCAGGCAACTGAGAACTTTGTTCAGCCAATGGGTTTTAGTGTTTTAGCAATGGAGAAAAACTGTAATTTAATACACTTTATAGAAATGTCAAAAAATACGTTATTGCTTTGTCATTATGGGGTATTGTGTGTGTAGGTGAAATGAAAAAGTATATTTCATCAATCAGGCTGTAACACAACCAGATGTGGAATAAGTCAGGGGATATGAACACTTTCTGAAGGCACTTTATATTTTATCTTTATTTAACAAGGCAAGTCAGTTAAGAACTAATTCTTAATTTCAATGAGGGCCTAGGAACAGTGGGTTACCTGCCTTGTTCAGGGGCAGAACGACAGATTTGTACCTTGTCAATTAGGGGATTTGAGCTTGCAACCTGTCCGTTACTAGTCCAAAGCTCTAAACACTAGGCTATGCTGCCGCCCCAATAGAATGGGAAAGAGGAGAGATTTGTCCTCTTAGTTGTTTGAACTCCTTGCTTTTCATCATGGTTTTGCTGCTGCAGCCAGGGACGGAATGGGACCAGAAATCGTCCCGGTTATTTATAAAAGATGTGATTATATTACTCCAGTGCTAGCCTCCCTACACTGGCTTCCTGTTAAGGCAAGGGCTGATTTCAAGGTTTTACTGCTAACCTACAAAGCATTACATGGCTTGCTCCTATCTATCTTTACGATTTGGTCCTGCCGTACATACCTAAACACACTACGCTACGGTCACAAGACGCAGGCCTCCTTATTGTCCCTAGAATTTCTAAGCAAACAGCTGGAGGCAGGGCTTTCTCCTATAGAGCTCCATTTTTATGGAATGGTCTGCCTACCCATGTGAGAGACGCATCTCTTCAGTAGGTCCTATGATTGAGTGTAGTCTGGCCCAGGAGTGTGAACGTGAACGGAAAGGCACTGGAACAACGAACCGCCCATGCTGTCTCTGCCTGGCCGGTTCCCCTCTCTCCCCTGGGATTCTCTTCCTCTAACCCTATTACAGGGTCTGAGTCACTGGCTTACTGGTGCTCTTCCATGCCATCCCTAGGAGGGGTGCGTCACTTGAGTGGTTTGAGTCACTTACGGGATCTTCTTGTCCGGATTGGCGCTCCCCCTTGGGTTGTGCCATGGGGGAGATCTTCATGGGCTATACTCGGCCTTGTCTCAGGGTGGTAAGTTGGTGGTTGGAGATATCCCTCTAGTAGTGTGGGGGCTGTGCTTTGGCAAAGTGGGTGGGGTTATATTCTGCCTGTTTGGCCTAGTCTAGGGGTATCATCGGATGGGGACACAGTGTCTCCCAACCCCTCCTGTCTCAGCCTCCAGTATTTATTCTGCAATAGTTTATGTGTCTGGGGGCTAGGGTCAGTCTGTTATATCTGGAGTATTTCTCCTGTCTTATCCGGTGTCCTGTGTGAATGTAAGTGTGCTCTCTCTAATTCTCTCTTTCTCTCTTTCTTTCTCTCTCTCGGAGGACCTGAGCCCTAGGACCATGCCTCAGCACTACCTGGCCTGATGACTCCTTGCTGTCCCCAGTCCACCTGGTCGTGTTGCTGCTCCAGTTTCAGCTGTTCTGCCTGCGGCTATGGAACCCTGACCTGTTCACCGGACGTGCTACCTGTCCCAGACCTGCTATCTAGAGACAGCAGGAGCAGGAGAGATACTGAATGATCAGCTATGAAAAGTCAACTAACATTTACTCCATGTTCTGTTATAATCTCCACCCGGCACAACCAGAAGAGGACTGGCTACCCCTCATAGCCTGGTTTCTCTCTAGGTTTCTTCCTCGGTTCTGACCTTTCTAGGGAGTTTTTCCTAGCCACTGTGCTTCTACACCTGCATTGCTTGCTGTTTGTGGTTTTAGGCTGGGTTTCTGTACAGCACTTTGTGACATCAGCTGATGTAAGAAGTGCTTTATAATTACATTTGATTTGATTTGATAACACTGTCCAATTTTTCTACTCAAGGCCCCCATTATCAGCCAAATAATGGTCATTTTGACAGGTCCACTGGGCCTAAAAGGGACCTGCCCACCTGGCATTGCCTGAACTGCAGTATGGCCAGTCCGACCCTGGCTGAAGCTGTTTCTGTCCGATTGGGACACGACTTTGGCATGAGTTTGATGTGACTAAGCTAATATCCCAATGTTTTATGTGAGTCTAAGGGATCATTAGGAAGTTCTCCTATCAGTTCATCATGTATCATAATCCACATGCCTACGTAGAATGTATGCACACATGACTGTAAGTCGCTTTGGATAAAAGCGTCTGCTAAATGGCATATATTATTATTATATTATTATTATTATATTATTCGTGTTTTCCAGATAGTTTCTCGAGAACTGTATGGTCAGTACCAGGAAACCTAATAAGGGTATCTATCCAGAATCCAAACCATTAGGCACACAACAACATTTCAACATGGAAATTGCATTGTAGGATAATAGTGAAGACATCAAAACTATTAAGTAACACATATGGAATCATGTAGTAACCAAAGAAGGTGTTAAACAAATCAAAAAATATTTTAGATTTTAGATCATTCATAGTAGCCACCCTTTGTCTTGATGACAGCTTTGCTCACTCTTGGAATTCTCTCAACCAGCTTCACCTGGAATGCTTTTTGAACAGTCTTGAAGAAGTTCCCACATATGCTGAGCACATGTTGGCTGCTTTTCCTTCACTCCTATTCATCCCAATCCATCTCAATTGGGTTGAGGTCGGTGATTGTGGAGGCCAGGTCATCTGACGCAGCACCTTATTGGCTAAGTAGCCCTTACACATCATACAGGTGTGTTGGAACATTGTCCTGTTGAAAAATGAAAAATTATAGTCCCACTAAGCGCAAACCAGATGGCATGGGGTATAGCTGCAGAATGCTGTGGTAGCCATGCTGGTTAAGTGTGCCTTGAATTCTAAATAAATCACTGACAGTGTCACCTGTGATCAGCACAGGGAGACTCTGTCAGAGGCAGAGGTGTGTTTGGCAGATCTGAAAGAGAGTGTACAATGCGTTTTAATGAGAGTTTAGCCCACTTGACAATTCAACAGAATTCAATATTTTTCTTGCTGACGATCTGTACAACATGAGACAGAAAGCAAAACACAAATAGATTAAAACATGTGGAATATAGTCCACCCTGTTCATAACTGAGTTTAGTTTTGGGAATTTGCTAAATATTGGCCAAAATCCATCTCATTCCATCTTCTCCCACTGCCGGCCAGTGGGCTTCCTCTCACTACCATATTTGGTAGTGAGTGGAAACAGCAACTGGATGCTTCACATTTATACATCCGGTGAAATATCTGTCTCAATTGTCCTATCTGTGTCTTAACAAACCATCAGTCCTCCTACAGTAGCTGGCTATTTTAAAAATCTAATTCAACTACACCAATAATCTTTTCCATTCAACTTTAGCTTTCAACAGCAGCACAAGCATAGAACATTTAAGTATAAACTTCATAGCAGTCGAATACTGCTGTGCATTATAGGGACATAATGCAGACTTTAGAATGCCCTTCAAGCCAGAGTATTCAATAATGCTGTGGTATAAATAATATTTTAAACCAGTTAGCTTGTGTCCTGGATGCTGATTGGCTGAAACCTATAATATATCAGACATTATAAACTTGGTTGTTTGAGCCCTGAATGCGGATTGGCTGACAGCCGTGGTGTATCAAATATACCACGGGTATGGTATTTCACTGGTATGACAAAACATTTATTTTACTGCTCTAATTACATTGGTAACCAGCTTATAATAGCAATAAGGCACCTCGGGGGTTGGTGGTATATAGCCAATATACCACGGCTAAGGTCTGTATCCAGACACTCCGCTAAAAACAACCCTTAGCTGTGGTATATTTAGCTTAATTATAAACCAGTTAGCTTGTGTCCTAGATGCTGATTAGTTGAAACCTATGGTACATCAGACAATAAACCATGGGTATAATGCAAAAATACTTGTTTACTGTTGTTACATTCCCCAGTTTCTGTGTTGTGGTTTTGTTTGTATGTGTGTGTTTCAGAATGGCTTCCTGAAATTCCCCCAAGCAGCTGATTGGTCGGTCCCATTGCTAATTGGAGCTGACCCCGCCCTCTCGTCAGAGGATACAGCTGTATCTCATTACAGACTCCTTCTCCAGTTAGAAAAGCGAGTGTTCCTTTGTCAGAGAAAGCTAATTGGTATGTCCTATGTTGGTTGTTGCTGAAAAAGAGAGAGCTGATTGTTATGTTCTATGTTAGTTGTTGCTTAGCGAGGGATATTTGGTGTGTCCTATGTTGGTTGATGCTGAGAGAGAGAGCTGATTTGATGTCCTGTCTTGGTTGTTGCTCAGAGACAGGTTTTGTTAAGTGTTGTGCAGCCGCTGCTTCTGAGGTACGTGTGTGTCAATAGGATGCAGTGGTTTTGATGATTGTTCACTTACCTTTGTGTAATTCTGTTTAATTTGTTCCCAGGGGGGAAGACACCTAGGGAGTGCTTAGGCAAGAGGCCCGCGGGCCTCATAACCCGTAGTATTTACTGTCTATGCACACTAGGTAAGTCCTGGGCGGACCACCCCCTGCATTTAGGTTGGAGCACCAGGTGATGCTAAGTTAGATAAGTAGTGGGTAGCCAGGTAAGGTAGGAGAGGGAGCTTTGACATTTACTTTCTTTGCTTTGGTTCCGTCTTGCCCCTTTTCCCCAAATTTACCGTGTGAAGGAATAAATCAATTCCCAGTAAGCGGTCAATTCTCTGCCTTTGTCATCCTTACCCACACCTACAGTCCCATACCTCTTTCACACCACGGGGAGTTGCGACGTAGCAGGGTGTTGCGTTCCCTCTTTCTAGAGGCGTATGTAACAACTGTTGTAATTATGGTTGGTAACCAGTCTATAATAGCAATAATGCACCTCGGAGGGTTTGTGGTATATGTCCAAAATGCCACTGCTGCCATATACACCACACCTCCTCGGGCGTATTGCTTTAATATCACCCACTGGAAGAGGACTGTCAGTTGTCCGGCCCCCGTGCAACCACCTGACCCTAGCAACCTATCAGTGGCCACAGGCCCGGTCCTGGCTGCTCTGCCACCCATAGGGGAGGCCAAACAAACTGCCCCCATCCTAACCCCTCCAGAATAGTGTAGCCTACACTGTCGGCCGCAATCCAATTGTATTTGTCACATCCGCCGAATACAACAGGTGTAAACCTTAGCGTGAAATGCTTAGTTACAAGCCCTTAACCAACAATGCAGTGCGAGAAATGTTATGAATGCCCATCCATGTAACAGGCCTACTGTTTTTAAACCAGGCAGTTCCATTGGCTTTATTAGTCCTGATTTCTGTGACTGATCATTTTGGCTATTTAAGCTCTGAATGTCAGATAACAAAGTGAGCATGGACAAGCTAAATCCTTTAGACCCTAACTTTGACAAAGTGGGCATGGACAAGCTAAATCCTTTAGACCCTAACTTTGACAAAGTGGGCATGGACAAGCTAAATCCTTTAGACCCTAACTTTGACAAAGTGGGCATGGACAAGCTAAATCCTTTAGACCCTAACTTTGACAAAGTGGGCATGGACAAGCTAAATCCTTTGAGCCCCTAACTTTGACAAAGTGGGCATGGACAAGCTAAATCCTTTAGACCCTAACTTTGACAAAGTGGGCATGGACAAGCTAAATCCTTTAGACCCTAACTTTGACAAAGTGGGCATGGACAAGCTAAATCCTTTAGACCCTAACTTTGACAAAGTGGGCATGGACAAGCTAAATCCTTTAGACCCTAACTTTGACAAAGTGGGCATGGACAAGCTAAATCCTTTAGACCCTAACTTTGACAAAGTGGGCATGGACAAGCTAAATCCTTTAGACCCTAACTTTGACAAAGTGGGCATGGACAAGCTAAATCCTTTAGACCCTAACTTTGACAAAGTGGGCATGGACAAGCTAAATCCTTTAGACCCTAACTTTGACAAAGTGGGCATGGACAAGCTAAATCCTTTAGACCCTAACTTTGACAAAGTGGGCATGGACAAGCTAAATCCTTTGAGCCCCTAACTTTGACAAAGTGGGCATGGACAAGCTAAATCCTTTGAGCCCCTAACTTTGACAAAGTGGGCATGGACAAGCTAAATCCTTTAGACCCTAACTTTGACAAAGTGGGCATGGACAAGCTAAATCCTTTAGACCCTAACTTTGACAAAGTGGGCATGGACAAGCTAAATCCTTTGAGCCCCTAACTTTGACAAAGTGGGCATGGACAAGCTAAATCCTTTAGACCCTAACTTTGACAAAGTGGGCATGGACAAGCTAAATCCTTTAGACCCTAACTTTGACAAAGTGGGCATGGACAAGCTAAATCCTTTGAGCCCCTAACTTTGACAAAGTGGGCATGGACAAGCTAAATCCTTTGAGCCCCTAACTTTGACAAAGTGGGCATGGACAAGCTAAATCCTTTGAGCCCCTAACTTTGACAAAGTGGGCATGGACAAGCTAAATCCTTTGAGCCCCTAACTTTGACAAAGTGGGCATGGACAAGCTAAATCCTTTGAGCCCCTAACTTTGACAAAGTGGGCATGGACAAGCTAAATCCTTTGAGCCCCTAACTTTGACAAAGTGGGCATGGACAAGCTAAATCCTTTGAGCCCCTAACTTTGACAAAGTGGGCACTGCATATCACGGGGCGGAATCAGCTCTCACCTAAAAAAGGCCATATGCCACTGGGTAAGAGAAATTGTGATTGTTTTTGGGTAGTATTATTTGAGGTGTTCTGTGTTGTTGGATGTGCATTTTGGCCAGTTTAGCTCGGATAAATGCCTCCCTGGTCAATCTGCCGTACAAGGCCTAATGGCCAGGTCACAGAGGTCACTGGGAATTTGGGGAGCCAGTCTCTCTGGCATCTTCAGGGCAGGGGATGAGGTGGAGTGTGATAACAGAGGAGCAGCACCACTGAGAATTCTCTACAATCCCACTTTCGGATTGATTCACAGAAATGTTATCGAAAGGTTACAAGATCGAATCACCGAGCTGACAAGGTAAAAATCTGTCGGTCTGCCCCTCAACAAGGCAGTTAACCCACTGGCCATCATTGAAAATAAGAATTTGTTCTTATTAACTGACTTGTCTAGTTAAATAAAGGTTAAAAAAAATAATAATAATGTTATGCCTGTCGTCATGCACTAAAAGAAAGATTCATCTAGAACCACTGGAAACACTGAGTAATCTATGACAAATTACAAATTACACTGTAATGCACTAGAACATTTTGTACATTGTACATTCCTATTGTGGGAACAGGAAATCCTTTATATGATAAAAGATGGATGCTGTGCTTACTCTGTACCAGGGAGATTTAACCCTGGTGAGACCAACATGTGACACCAATATAAATGTTGAGAATCTGTATGATTGTGTACATACAGCGGCTCCCTTGTAAAATAAGCCTGAGTCTCAATGGGATCTCCCTGTTTTAAATAAAGGTTAAATAAAAAAATGAATATATTGTAACATTCACAGACATTATGGTTGTACAAAATGTCTAGTTTTCTTGCTGTAATGCTTATTGCTCTTATCTAAAGTATGCAGCAGGTCATTGAGATGCATATGTCACAACGTTCAACTGCTTGTAGTCAGGGCCTGTTAGAAGCAGACAGGCAGAAAACATTGATGAAGGGATCTGTTCATCTTTACAGGATAAGACGCATCTGTTCATCTTTACAGGATAAGACGATAGAGCCTGACAGCAGGAGTATTTCCCTTTGAAGATATCAGGTGTAGCGCCTAAATTGCATAATGGCTGTTTAAGAGGACATTATCTGGATGAGATTTAGGAAAGCCAAACTGTAGGATCCTTTTCACAGAGGGTTCTACATGGAACACAAAATAGTTTTACCTGAACCCATAAAAGGTTATCCTATGGGTCAGCCGAAGAACCCCTTTCAAACCCTTTTTTTTCTAAGAGTGGTAGCCCATATTGGGAAGAAGTTTGACCCAAGAGGATGGTGTCCTTTCAAAATGTCAGTTCAATGTGATCTTCAAATGAAGACTGAGGATACAGTGGATACATAATGGCCTTTGAAATAGCTTTCAGCTGTAACACTTCAACTGGAAAGTCAATAGTTCATCTGCCCATTAATCATCTGTCAGTGTCTGGTACCTCAGGCCATCCCCGTCTCGTTCGAAGGCGTCGCCCTCCTCTTATCACGAGAGAGTGTTTAAATTCACTCAGTCACTACTCATAGATGGTGTACAGATTAAATGTTGCCTTGTGTACATCCTCTTGTTCCCGGACTGGAGAAGCTGTACACTGTTGTAGCTAAATGCTACTGAGCATTGATGTAACTGCCAGCGTTAAAATGTCTCATATTAGTGACATAAGATTGTCTATATGGTTTTGTTCTACAGGCTCTGTGTTTCCTTCAGACTAATGGGCCTCCCTCATTGACCAGTGAAGTAGGCTACTGCTGAGATCATTAATAACCATAATTGTCTGTTTACACCCTCATAAATATTTCACATTTAGGATATTGTAATGTACATAGTCATCATTAACCCGTGTATAAAGTTGATTGGACTTGCGGGGCCTCTAATGGAGCTTGTCTAATAGGAAATTATTTAGAAAATATACATGTCAAAAGTGCTAATACTTAAAGGGGCAATCAGCAATTGAAACAATAAAATAAAAATCCCTGTCACTTTTACTGTAAAAAAGCTGGAGAAATGCAACCACTCTCAAATTCAAAGACAGAACTATGAATGCATTGACTGAGCATCATCCATATCAAAAATATAGTTTTACCCATGTTTTAAGGCTAGTTTTACCCATGTTTTAAGGCTAGTTTTACCCATGTTTTAAGGCTAGTTTTACCCATGTTTTAAGGCTATACGTTGTTTGGTTAGACTTTGTTTACAAACATTGAAATTAACAAGTTCATATTTTTGGTTCAGATGAGGTACAACACTTAAAGCAGTAATCAGAAGTTGAAACAATGACAAAGTGTCCTTTCCACCCCTGTTTCAATAAATAGCTGAGGGATGGGTCTGGAGAAATGTAACCACTCTCAAATTCATAGGCAGAGCTTTGGATGCAAGGATTGGCCATCCATCATAACAACATCATAGTTTAAACTATGTTTTTAGGCTATACAGTCTTTGTTTACATTTACTTTGTTTACAAACATTGGAGTAAAACAAGCTTAAACATTTCAAGAATCAATGGGTACGTATTATAAATGTATAAGTAAAAAAAATCGATGTAGCAACTGCAGATTGCCCCTAATCACCTTTTTTTTCTGAAAGTCACATTTCAAGGCTGTAAACATATTATGATCATTATATTCACACTTTTTTCTATCTACAATAAGTTTCAATGATTCAATCATCGATGTTGCATTCTCTCGCTGCCTATTATGCTGCTGATTAGCGACATTTGCATTTGGATGCTCCCCACTGTCAATCCCGTTTACTTCCAGGGACGAAAAAAAGTAACGTTTTAACTGCGGCAGAGAGGGACTTCAGACTATTTTTGCATTGGCTTATATCAATTGTGTATATTTTCATATACCGATGTCACTCGTGAGGACCATTACCGTAAGCCTACAGCTGTTACAACGTCATTAAGATAGTCTCGTGTGGACACGGTGGACTAGAGTCTACTAAACGGACCACGACCGAGGCGCGCGCACAGTAGCAGGCTGAAGACGCAGTCTACTTCGCCCTGATGTTTGAGTGACTGAGTGACTGCTGTAAAAAGGTAGGCTACATGTTTCTTATTATATTCTCTAAAAATAGATGGGTCCTTCTAGGCTTTTATATTTATATAATGTCCAGATATTCACTCTTTACAAGGTTTCTATGCCTCTAACATATCCAAGGAGGATAGGGAAGAGTGGGGTAAGTTGAGCACTTGTTTCACATTCAGTATTACTCCCTCAAGGGAAAAATAGAATTCATTCAAACAAAGATATCTACATATATTTCACAATGTTGTGTATCCCTGGAAATAATCAGAATTCATGTAAACATTACAGTTCTGAAAACATTGTTTTTGTATGGGGTCAATTGAGCCGCGGTACAGGGTAAATTAAGCCACCGACAAATGTCTGTACTGAATTAAATATTACCTCTACCTTTTTATAACCATGTCAATCTTTATTTCCCAAACACAGTTAAACACAATCACTTTTTTTGTATTTTAATCATTTTAAGCATATTTTAACAACACTTATTTAAACACTTTTAACATACTCCAGGCCCTGTTGTTACCTCATATCCCACCAATAATCCCTTATCAATTTACTCAACTTGCCATTGGCTCAATCATTGGCTCAACTTTCTCCAAAGCAAACATTTTGACTATATTATCCCACACAGCTACAGGAATGCACTTTCATGCTAGGTTTATGACCTCATATTGGAGTTGATAGAGATCCCAACTGATGGATAAAACAATCTTTAAATCATCTACTTTGGTTTAGATACAAGCATCATGTAACCTGTAAAACAAAATAATTTGACTTGTTGAAAAAAAATTTTTATTATTTAAATTTTACTTACCACTTATTCCATGTGATTTCTTCCTACAGACTCCATGAAATTATGACCTCTTCCTAAATATTTGTCCAAAAATATATTTTGTGTATGGTTTCCTAGAAACAAGGAAGGCTCAACTTACCCCTTGTCTCAACTTACCCCATGCTTCCCTACCAGGAGTCACTCTCCAACAGCTTATTTGAGTGTAGAAAATACTTAGTGTTTTGCATGCCTACATTACACTGTATTCTAAGCAGTTTCTTAAACCATTTATCGTGTCATTTTTATTTGACTCGACTTTTGATTTGTTTTATTTGCTTATTGCTGTTTTTACGGCCTCATGGTGGAATTGTTTTTTAAATGAATTTCTCAGTGTTTGAAACTAGGTCCTTCTGTAGCTCAGTTGGTAGAGCATGGCGCTTGTAACGCCAGGGTAGTGGGTTCGATTCCCGGGACCACCCATACGTAGAATGTATGCACACATGACTGTAAGTCGCTTTGGATAAAAGCGTCTGCTAAATGGCATATATTATTATTATTATATTATTATATTATTATATAAACTATCAAGCAATCCCAAGCTTAGCATAAAATAATAAGGGTAGAACAGGCTCTGTGCAAACGATACATCTAGGCCCTATAGGCTATTTAAAACTGGTTAGGCTACAGTAAATTCATTGACCACAGCCAGATTTCAAAAACTATACATTAGTCATCTGGTCTCACTGAAACATTTTGAAAGTTCTAAATCACCTAAATTAAACAAAAATCTAAATTCGCATACAGTATGTGAACACGTGAACACAGCACACCTGTTGCTCTTGAAAATGATTCAGTTATCTGGCTGCCCATTCTGTAAAACTGTTGATTGTTTTTTGATATTGTAGAGTTGTATGATGTTACAGTGTTTTGAGGTTGGACTTTAGGACGTTTAGCTCGTTAGCACGTAGCGCACATCACTTGGTGTTGGTGAACGTAACAGTGATATTGTAGCATTGTATGATATTGTAGAGTTGTAAGATATTATAGGCAGCGTTAGTTGGCACTGTACCGGCTATACCTAAAAACACTGCTATTTTTAATATAAAAAAAAAAGAGTGAGCCAACAGTTGCGAGGTCAAGCAATATGGAAATGAACTAGCCTTTATGCTCAGATGGGGATGGTTATATACAAAATGTTGTATTTACAAAGTACAAGCTGTTGAATATTGTTCAATCAAAATCAATAGCCCAGCTATTTCTAAGACTGTAAGCTACAGTCATTTGTTAATTACTGTTAATTGACAGTGTTTTAATAATAAATGGGAACCCATTTCAACCCAAGACCTTGTTCTTTACAATAATTGTTGACAAAAGTCTAAAAAAAAATGTGAAAAGTGACACACAGCCCCGGTCTCCCCTAATCTAATGAGTTGTGCTGTTTCCCACAGTGTTTTCGGAGAAATCAAATGATACCGCCTGTCATTCATCTAATTCAGCACTGCATACGCTTTCTGTCATGGGCACCAAAAATATGCGTTGGGAACGCCCTGCGTTCTGCGGTGATTTGCTAGTGTCCAATGAGGTCGACTTGATGGGACAATCAGATTCTCTGGAAGAATTTTAACCAACAGTCT
Organism: Oncorhynchus keta; assembly: GCF_023373465.1. Lineage (NCBI taxonomy): Eukaryota > Metazoa > Chordata > Actinopteri > Salmoniformes > Salmonidae > Oncorhynchus > Oncorhynchus keta. The sequence continues at coordinate 46,852,333 of NC_068442.1, forward strand.
CCACCACACTCGGGACATGATCACGAAAAGCTCCGAATGAATTCACATACAGTGGAGAGAACAAGTATTTGATACACTGCAGATTTGGCAGGTTTTCCTACTTACAAAGCATGTAGAGGTCTGTAATGTTTATCATAGGTACACTTCAACTGTGAGAGACGGAATCTAAAACAAAAATCCAGAAAATCACATTTTATGATTTTTAAGTAATTAATTTGCATTTTATTGCATGACATAAGTATTTGATCACCTACCAACCAGTAAGAATTCCGGCTCTCACAGACCTGTTAGTTTTTCTTTAAGAAGCCCTCCTGTTCTCCACTAATAAACCTGTATTAACTGCACCTGTTTGAACTCGTTACTTGTATAAAAGACATCTGTCCACACACTCAATCAAACAGACTCCAACCTCTCCACAATGGCCAAGACCAGAGAGCTGTGTAAGGACATCAGGGATAAAATTGTAGACCTGCACAAGGCTGGGATGGGCTACAGTACAATAGGCAAGCAGCTTGGTGAGAAGGCAACAGCTGTTGGCACAATTATTAGAAAATGGAAGAAGTTCAAGATGACAGTCAATCACCCTCGGTCTGGGGCTCCATGCAAGATCTCACCTCGTGGGGCATCAATGATCATGAGGAAGGTGATGGATCAGCCCAGAACTACACGGCAGGACCTGGTCAATGAGCTGGGACCACAGTCTCAAAGAAAACCATTAGTAACACACTACGCCGTCATGGATTAAAATCCTGCAGCGCACGTAAGGTCCCCCTGTTCAAGCCAGTGCATGCCCAGGCCTGTCTGAAGTTTGCTAATGACCATCTGGATGATCCAGAGGAGGAATGGGAGAATCGTGTGGTCTGATGAGACAAAAAAATAGAGCTTTTTGGTCTAAACTCCACTCGCCGTGTTTGGAGGAAGAAGAAGGGTGAGTACAACCCCAAGAACACCTTCCCAACCGTGAAGCATGGAGCTGGAAACATCATTCTTTGGGGATGCTTTTCTGCAAAGGGGACAGGAAGACTGCACCGTATTGAGGGAAGGATGGATGGCGCCATGTATCGCGAGATCTTGGCCAATAACCTCCTTCCCTCAGTTCGAGCATTGAAGATGGGTCGTGGCTGGGTCTTCCAGCATGACAGCGACCCGAAACACACAGCCAGGGCAACTAAGGAGTGGCTCCGTAAGAAGCATCTCTAGTTCCTGGAGTGGCCAAGCCAGTCTCCAGACCTGAACCCAATAGAAAATCTTTGGAGGGAGCTGAAAGTCCGTATTGCCCAGCAACAGCCCCGAAACCTGAAGGATCTGTAGAAGGTCTGTATGGAGGAGTGGGCTAAAATCCCTGCTGCAGTGTGTGCAAACCTGGTCAAGAACTACATGAAACGTATGATCTCTAACTGCAAACAAAGGTGGTATATACCAAATATTAGGTTCTGCTTTTCTGATGTATCAAATACTTATGTCAATCAATAAAATGCTAATTTATTACTTAAAAATCAATGTGATTTTCCATATTTTTGTTTTAGATTCCGTCTCTCACGGTTAAAGTGTACCTATGATAAAAATTACAGACCTCTACATGCTTTGTAAGTAGGAAAATCGGCAGTGTGTCAAATACTCTCCCCACTGTATAAGCTACGGTACTTCTGGCCTTTGCCTTCAGTTCCCAGCATTGGTTCCATGTTTAGGTATCGTGTTCAGCAACATAAAGATATCCATTTGATATAATATGTTCTTTTTCAGAAGCTTTGATCCAAAATTACTTATAGTACAGTAAATGCATATTTTTTTTTGTAAATGTGATCCCTGTTGCTACCACCATGGTCCTACCAAATTAACCACACTGGAGCATGTAGGCTATTTCAACTGTAATATGGATAGTTTGAGATTGCAGGTGTATTTAAGCAAAAAGGCTCAAGGATCAACACCAGCTTGTTTGTTATTTGTAGAAGTTTAATTTCTCTTGTCCTCTCTGATTTCAATGCATTTATCCAGTGGTAATCCACTCTCATTAGTTGGAAAACAAAATTGAATAAGTATAGAAATTAGGATATTGGCTGATTGCTTCAGTGTAATTTCTCGTGATTCTGAAGTCAAAACACGCAGGGAGACAGGGAATACTGGTGCCTGATTGCAACAACATAATGCCATTCCTCCAAGGAACACAGGTTAAATTTGACCTGATAACTATTCCCAGCCTGGTCCCAGAAAGACTGACTGTCTAGCTATAGCTGGGGATGGAAGGGTCTCAAACACTAAACACAAAATCAGTAACTAAAGTGCATTCGTATTCAGACCCCAAAACTTTTTCCACATTTTGTTACGTTACAGCCTTATTCAAACATTGATTAAATATATTTTTTCCTCATCAATCTACACACAATACCCCATAATAACAAAGCATTGCTGCACAACTATTTTCAGATCGCTCCAGAGATGTTGAATCAGGTTCAAGTCCGGACTATGGCTGGGCCACTCAAAGACATTCAGAAACTTGTCCCGAAGCCACTCCTGCGTTGTCTTGGCTGTGTGCTTAGGGTCGTTGTCCTGTTGGAAGGTGAACCTTCGACAAGTCTGTGGTCCTGAGCTCTCTGGAGCAGGTATTCATTAAGGATCTCTGTACATTGCTTTGTTCATCTTCGCCTCAATCCTGGCTAGTCTTTCAGTCCCTGCCACTGAAAAACATCCCCACAGCAAGATGCTGCCACCACCATGTTTCACCGTAGGGATGGTGCCAGGCTTCTTCCAGACGTGACACTTGGCATTCAGGCCAAAGAGTTCAATCTTGGTTTCATCAGACCAGAGAATCTTGTTTCTCTTGGTCTGAGAGTCCTTGAGGTGCCTTTTGACAAACTCCAAGCGGGCTGTCATGTGCCTTTTACTGAGGAGTGGTTTCCATCTGGCCACTTTACAATAAAGGCCTGATTGGTGGAGTGCTGCAGAGATGGTTGTCCTTCTGGAAGGTTCTCCCATCTCCACAGAGGAACTCTGGAGCTCAGTCAGAGTGACCATCGGGTTCTTGGTCACCTCCCTGACCAAAGCCCTTCTCCCCCGATTGCTCAGTTTGGCCGAGCGGTCAGCTCTAAGAAGAGTCTTGGTGGTTCCAAACTTCTTCCATTTAAGATTGAGGGAGGCCATTGTGTTCTTGCGGACCTTCTATGCTGCAGAATTGTTTTGGTACTCTTCCCCAGATCTGTACCTCGACACAATCCTGTCTCAGTTCTCTCAGTTTTTCATTTTTATAAATTAGCAAACATATCTAAAAACCTGTTTTCGCTTTGTCATTATGGGTTTTGTGTGTAGATTGATGAGGGAAATGTTTTCAAATCAATTTTAGAATAAGGCTGTAACATAACAAAATGAGGAAAAAGTGAAGGGGTCTGAATAATTTCCAATCTTAGCAACTACATCTTAGCAACTACATCTTAGCAACTACATCTTTAGCAACTACATCTTAGCAACTACATCTTAGCAACTATATCTAGCAAACCCAACTATCTACTAAGCTTGGTGAACTTCTTTGATTATTTTATTTTATTGAAATGAGAGCATATGTTTTTCTGTATTTGGGTTCATACCTACAATGCCTACAATGCAGCACAAGTTCCTCGGTAATAACATGGTAGGATGGCATTTGGAGAATCTGTTTCCTGTTAATCCTCTCTTGTCATGTCCCCATGATAGCCTACCGGTAAAAATTAGAGACTATGTGATCTCCATTTAGTTTGATGGCAGAAGTGAATGACTAGTAAGCTGACCTCTGACCTCTGTTAAAGACATCATTATATTAACGTTGACGTAATGTTGATGTAACTGCATTTCCTGCCAAGAGATGGGCAACTACAGTTGTGTGTTTTTACTGTCTCCCACACTTTGGAATTCATGGGGTCAAAGTCTCTATCCACCATTGAGTCTTTAGTCCTCCAGAGAGGCTTGATTGAGTCTGTTTAAACATTGTCAACATGTTAAGATGAGTCTGGTGGAACCAGCCTTATCGCTGTGTTCAATAGAATGGTAAACGTAGCAATCAGACTGGTCCCAAGAGGCTATGTAGACAATGACACAATGGCAAACAAAAGTTTTCAGTCGGTTTCTGTGAACATTTTTAAAAGCTGTGTGTAGTTTTCGAGGTCAGTCGAGTGTAAGCGTTGCAGTTCTGTCAACTAATAAACATTCTTCCCTCAACATATCATATAATCTCTGCTGAATGGAAGTTTATTATACTGTCCTGTGAGCTAAACCAAAAAGTTGTTAAAAGTCTTGTTGAAACGCTTCTGTTACTAATGCAGAGTTCTGTCCCATTTGTCAGGAGGAAGAATAAAGGCAACGGAAATCTTAAATGAACTAGTTCCTCCTCTTCTGAAGTGTTGGGAATAGCCAAACTTCCTGCAGCCGCCACCATGAACCTCTCCAACGAGACGACTCCACAGTGCTTCTCCATCAACAATCCCCCCTTCAACTTCCCCCACACCATTGCTTCCATCTACTTCTCCACTGTGTTCAGCCCTCTGGGCCTCACCTTCAACCTCATCGCCTTTGTGGTCCTCCTCAAGTCCTTCCAGCGCACGCACAGCCGCTCGCGCTCCTCCTTTCTCGTCTTCCTCTGCGGCCTGGTGGTCACCGACTTCATGGGCCTCCTGGTCACCGGCATTATCGTGATCACCTTCCACTTCACCCAGTTCAACTGGCGCCGCCTGGACCCGCACTGCCACTTCTGCAACTACATGGGCATGTCCATGGTCTTCTACGGCCTGTGCCCACTGCTGCTGGGCGCCACCATGGCTGTGGAGCGCTTCGTGGGCATCAACCGGCCGTTCGCCCGCTCGACCAGCATGACCAAGTCGCGGGCCGTGTGCATAGTGCTGATGGTGTGGGCGGTAGCGGGATGCATCTCACTACTGCCCCTGGTGGGTGTGGGGAGCTACCACATGCAGATACCAGGCTCCTGGTGCTTCTTCAACATTAGCTCTAAGGCTAGCGACATGGTCTTCTGTCTACTCTTCTCTCTGGTCGGGCTGCTGTCCATAGCCGTGTCCTTCCTGCTCAACACGGTGAGCGTGGTGACCCTGGTCAAGGTGTGCTGCGGCCAGGACAGCATGCAGCGTCGCCGCGACTACGAGGTGGAGATGATGGTGCAGCTCATCTGGATCATGATGATCGCTACCATCTGCTGGTGCCCCCTGCTGGTGAGTAGTGGCAGCCTATTAAAACGTGCACGCACATACATACACACTATACCAAGCACGTACAGTACATGCCAGGAGGACACAATATCCACTGAAACACATCATTATAGTCATCACTCAGTATTGATATGTAAGAAATTCCAACATTTGTTCTTTGTAACATATTTAAGCAACAAGGCCCACGGGGGTGTGGTATATGGCCAATATACGCCGGCTAAGGGCTGTTCTTATGCACGATTCAATGTGGAGTACCTGGACACAGCCCTTAGCCGTGGTATATTTACCACATATCACCAACCCCCGAGGTGCCTTATTGCTCTTATAAACTGGTTACCAAAGTAATTAGAGCAGTAAAAATACATGTTTTTTATACCCGTGGTACACGGTCTGATATACCACGGCTATCAGCCAATCAGCATTCAGGGCTCGTGCACCCAATCTCTTCATTCAAAGCTAACGACTGGAACGATCTGCAAAAAAACACTCAAACTGTACAGTTTTATCTCCATCTCTTCATTCAAAGACTCAATCATGGACACTCTTACTGACAGTTGTGGCTGCTTCGCGTGATGTATTGTTGTCTCTACCTTTTGCCCTTTGTGTTGTTGTCTGTGCCCAATAATATGTGTACCCTGTTTTGTGCTGCTACCATGTTGTGCTGCCTCCATGTTGTGTTGCTGCCATGTTGTGTTGCTACCATGCTGTGTTGGCATGTGTTGCTGCCATGCTATGTTGTTGTCTTAGTTCTCTCTTTATGTTGTATTGTCTCTCTTTTCGTGATGTGTATTTTATCCTATATTTTTATTTAATTTATGTTTATTTTTAATTCCATCCTTTTGCATTTTGGTAGGCCGTCATTGTAAATAAGACTTAGTTCTTATCTGACTTAACCAACATATATAATGCAATAGACCATCACTGCTGCATACTGTATACGTACTGCATTTGTATGGCAAATTAAGTCAAGAGATACTGATCAACTCACACTTGATACAGGCCCCAATACATGTGTATCAATATGTGCACACAAAAATCTCTGATAATTGAGGTTGCTCTCTCGATCCTCCACTAACTGAACTCTTTTTGGCTAACTTTCTGGTACCACTGCTGACTTGCCTCTAAAGCTAAGCAAGGTTGGTCCCTGGATTGAAGAACAGCTGCTGGAAGTGCTGTTGGAGGTCCAGAAGGGGTCTGGTCTATGGAGAGTCCAATGCCCCAGGGCAGCGAAAGGGACATTGTCCTGCGTAAGGTGCCGTCTTTCGGGATGGGATGTTAAACGGTTGTCCTGACTCTCTGTGGTCACTAAAGATCCCGTGGCACTTATCGTAAGAGTAGCGGTGTTAACCCCAGTGTCTTGGCTACATCACCAACCTGACCGTCATGGCCACCTAATCATCCCCCAGCTTCCAATTGGTGGTTTTATCCCCTCTTCTCCCCCTGTAACTCTTACCTAGGTTGTTGCAATAATATGTTCTCAGTCAACTTGCCTGGTAAAATAAGGCTGAATAACTGGCTGAACAGCATAAACTGTGGGGTGTCTTTGTAAGCAATGTGCATTGTTTACAGCTAATGTCAAGTTCAGGAAGTGGAACTGGCCCTCTATTAGGGAATGGGGCTGTATGCTGGCTGGTGATAAGGCCTGTAAGAGAGGGCCATCTCCGGCTGCAGACAAAGGGGGATATCCGGGCCAGAGTCTTTTTTCCTAGATCTGCCTCTGTCCTGCTGTGTCTGTGTTCAATCGATTCAATTCAAAACTGATACAAAGTTTTCAATCGCACAGTGACTGTTGATAAAAGTACTAACAAATACAGAACTGTTATTGTACATAAACATAAACTAACTGTCTCTGACATGTAATGTACAGGAAAGTATTCAGAGCCCCTCCTTTCTCCATGTTGTTACGTCTTTATTCTAAAATTGATTAAATAATTCCCCCCCCTCAAATCTACACACAATACCCAATAATTATGAAGTGAAAAAAGGTTTTAAGAAATGTTTGCAAATTGTATTAAAAAAAAAAAAAAAACAGAAATACCTTATTAGTCTACTTGGGACAGAAGGTAGCCTAGTGGTTAGAGCGTTGGACTAGTAACCGAAAAGTTGCAAGATTGAATTCCAGGGCTGACCAGGTAAAAATCTGTCATTCTGCTCCCTGAACAAGGCAGTTAACCCACCGTTCCTACGCCGTTATTGAAAGTAAGAATGTGTTCTTAAACTGACTTACCTAGATAAATAAAGGTTAAAAAAAATCTAATGGATAAAGTATACAGTTCTCTTCAGCATTCCACCAATCAGGTCTTTATGTTAGAGGGGCCAGATGCAATCCACTCCTCAGTAAAAGGCACATGACAGCCCACTTGGAGTTTGTCAAAGACACCAAAAGACTCTCAGACCGTGAGAAACAAGATTCTCTGATCTGATGAAACTAAGTTTGAACTCTTTGCCCTGAATGCCAAGCTTCACGTCTGGAGGAAACCTGGCACCATCCCTATGGTTGTGGCATGCTGTAGGAATGTTTTTCCACGTCTGGAACTGGGAGACTAGTCAGGATTGTTAATCTTTCCCTCGATCCTGACTAGTCTCCCAGTCCCAGCTACTGAAAAACAGCATGATGCTGATATTTGATGAAAACCTGCTTCAGAGCACTCAGGACCTCATACTGGGGCGAAGGTTCACCTTCCAACAGGACAACAACCCAAAGCACACAGCCAAGACAATGCAGGAGTGGCTTCGGGACAAGTTTCAATATCTTTGAGTGGCCCAGCCAGAGCCCGGACTTGAATCCGATCGAACATCTCTGGAGAGACCTGAAAATAGCTGTGCAGCCATGCTCCCCATCCAACCTGACACAGCTTGAGAGGATCTGGAGAGGAGAAACTCCCCAAATACAGGTGTGCCAAGCTTGTAGCGTCATACCCAAGAAGATTCGAGGCTGCAATCGATGCCTAAGGTGCTTCAACAAAGTACTGAGTAAAGGGTCTGTTTACTTATGTTAATGTCATATTTTTTTTATACATTTGAAAAAAAATGTAAACCTGTTTTTGCTTTGTCATTATGGGGTATTGTGTGTAGTTTGATAGGGGGGGGTGATGTAATATATTTTATAACAAGGCTGTAACGTAACAAAATGTGGAAAAAGTCAAGGGGTCTGAATACTTTCCAAATGCACTGTATACACATTTCGTTATTTCTCACTCTCAAAAAATGGGGCTTAGTCTGGTCTAAGCTACCAGTCTCTAAATGCCTCATTTCTCCTAAGCAATGCAGGCTAAATTAGCTGACCTCAAAGTGCTGTAATACTTCTGGACCATAGCCATTCAAGGCTCTTTGTAATCAACATTGTGGCTTAGGTAGTTGGGAGGCCAAAAACCACATCAACTCACATCACAGCCTCACAATGTGGGTGTATGATGTGCTACTATTCCACTGCTCTTTGTGTATTCTGTAACACTTTACTTTGAATACGGTTGAGCATCTATCTACACGGTACCTACCATCAAAATAAAGTGTTTACTGTCAGTGTTTGACACTGTTTCCGCTAGATTATTTTATAGGCGCCACCAAATCAATATCGAAGGCCTTTTTTAACAAACATTTTGATTTAAAACCTAAAAGGGGTACAAGTGAAGCCTAATTATTTTTGGAAGGAAGGGGGAAAGAGTTTGGTGGGGAGGTGGATATAATGGTAGGGTAACACTTTATTTCATACCGTTATTTAACTAGGCAAGTCAGCTAAGAACAAATTCTTATTTTCAATGACGGCCTAGGAACAGTTGGTTAACTGCCTTGTTCAGGGGTAGAACAACAGATTTTTTTTACCTTGTCAGCTCGGGGATTCGATATTGCAACCTTTCGGTTACTAGTCCAACGCTCTAGGCTACCTGTCGCCCCGCTATCATATGTTCTTCAGCACTTCTGGAGCCCTTTATCCAGTCTAACCTCCTGACTGTCCCGTACAGATATATAGTCTGAAATGTGCTGTGTACGCCAAACCCGTAGAGCCTGACTTCATGTTACTCAGCCTGCGGATGGCCACCTTCAATCAGCTATGTGACCCCTGGGTATACATCCTATGTCAGGAGTCCAGACTAAGGCGAGTAAAAACAGCTAATGTTTATACCGCCCCCTATCTTTACTCACCACACATTGCTTTGTGCTGTGGCTCCTCCGGACTGTCCGGACCCTCATCCATAGCCAGACCATCCAAATGAATGCATCATTCGTGCCACAACTATGGACTCATCTGCTTTGGACCACCATCTTAGCCGCTTCACTTCTCCTTAACAGCTTCTGAATTACATTATTCATAACCCCCAACTGGATCATGCTCAGTCCAAAGACTATTTGAGGGATATTCGTTTCTGTTCTACTCCATATGAGGCAGGCAATAAGCCATTCACTTGCAATCTCTGCTTTTGCCAGTGCACCCCCCTCCCCATGGACCAACGATGGTGATACCTAAAAAATGTTTTAAAAAACAATGATCATTCCAAATCATAAGCAATGCTTTGTGGTCGTTGTGAATCTGCGTACTCTATTTGTGTGTAATCCGTTGTTAATGATGCATGCGTGTGTGTGTGTTTGACCACAGCAACTCACTGCCAGCTGTGATTATGAGACACTAAAAGGGACTGTTAGCATGTTTTAGATGCATCTGGAAAATGCTAATTATTTGCTAAACACAAGCGCATATGTCATTTCTGAGGAGTAGAGCTTATGTGTGTGTGTGTGTGTGTGTGTGTGTGTGTGTGTGTGTGTGTGTGTGTGTGTGTGTGTGTGTGTGTGTGTGTGTGTGTGTGTGTGTGTGTGTGTGTGTGTGTGTGTGTGTGTGTGTGTGTGTGTGTGTGTGTGTGTGTGTGTGTGTGTGTGTGTGTGTGTGTGTGTGTGTGTGTGTGTGTGAGAAGGCCCAAACTGCTGCCCTCGTGTTCAAACTACTGATGACAAATCATTCTCCCTCTCACTTCCCCACTCTCTCTCTGTTATTCCCTCCATCTCCCTCCCTATTCTTCTAATTGTCTTTGTCTCTCCATCTCCCTCCCTCCCCCTACATTCCACAGGTGTTTATTGCGCAGACTGTGTTGTCAGAGAGCCCACTTCAGGTCCGCAACCTGCTGCTCTTCATCCGTTTCGCCACCTGGAACCAGATCCTGGACCCCTGGGTGTACATCCTGTTTCGGCGCGCCGTCCTTAAGCGCCTCTACCCCAACTGGGACTGGTCCCGGGGCTCCATAAGGACCCTGTACCCGGCCTCCTTCGTCGGCACCATCCGCCGGTTCACCCGTTCTTCCCTGGGCAGTGATGTCCTGGGGGGTGGCGAAAGGCGCGTGTCAGTTGAGACCCAGTCATTTAACGTGAAGGCTCCACCTTCATCGCCTTGACTGTTTCCTGTTGTTGTGCATTGGTACTCCTCCTCGTCAGTGACATTTTTATTTATATGTTTTTAGGTGCTGTTTAAACAGTTCTAAAAAGAGACTGAACATGGATACGGCTGTGGCATTCCACTGGGCACAAACAGGTTGAATAAACGTATTGTGACGTGGAATATATACATTGGAATTGAAAAAATGTCAAATGTTTTTTTTTCAACCACAAGGTTATGTTGTCATTGTAACCAATTTTCAACATAGAGAAACCTTGTATGAAATATGTTGCATTTGTATCTTTGAAACAATGGCAGAACCTCAACGTTATATCCACTATCAGAAGAAGAAGAAAAAACAACAGGCTGAGCAGCACCTCCTACTGGAGAGATGATCTATCTACAACTATAAATGTAGTTTCCCATCCAGGGTTTCCACCAAGCTCAGCCCTACTTAGTTGTTATGTACTATGTCACTGACTACTACCAATGTGCTACTGTGAGAATGATTATTGAGAGATCTCTTTAAAACTAAATATATTCACTGTTGCTATCAAAGTATTTCCAAAGGGAAGGTTTAACAGTGCAAATGAAATGTAACCATACTTTATAAGTCATGTATCATCAATTATACTATTTAGGCCTATATAGTATTTGCAAAGTCATCAACAGCTATTGTTTCAATTCAACCATGGTAAAAAAATATATAGAAACTGGGTGGTTCGAGCCCTGAATGCTGATTGATTGACAGCCGTGACCTTATACCACGGGTATGACAAAATATTCATTTTAACTGCTTTAATTACATTGGCAACCAGTTTATAATCGCAATAAGGCACCTCAGGGGTTTGTGGTATATGGCCAATATACCACAGCTTAGAGCTGTATCCGGACACACGTTGCGTGGTGTGTAAGAATAGCCCTGTATTGCTTAAATAGACAATACATATAGGCTTAGGGTTTCAAGCTTTGGTTCATTTCAAATGTACTTTTCAAGGTAATTATTAATATGTTGTATTCATGTTTCCATCTCAACCAAAAATGTAAGTTAAAGAATATGGACTAAATTTAAATCAAAGTTTATTTAATGTGCATTTAAAGTTTGATTTGATTTAATTTAGTCCTATTCTTTAAGTTAGATTTTTGTTTGAGATGGAGACGTGAATCCAACAATTAATTTGTAGACAAACTGAGTGTTGAATTGGGTTTGACTGTGTACGCAGGTAAATATCACCATAGATATTCTGTTTGGAAGATATAGTCCTGAAACAAATCTTGGGTTGCTAGAGACGCGACCCAGTAGTTCAGTCTTTTTGTTCTGTATCTATGGACGCGACCCAGTCATTCAGTCTTTTTGTTCTGTATCTATGGACGCGACTCAGTCATTCAGTCTTTTTGTTCTGTATCTATGGACGCGACCCAGTCATTCAGTCTTTTTGTTCTGTATCTATGGACGCGACCCAGTCATTCAGTCTTTTTGTTCTGTATCTATGGACGCGACCCAGTCATTCAGTCTTTTTGTTCTGTATCTATGGACGCGACCCAGTCATTGTCTTTTTGTTCTGTATCCCAGTCATTCAGTCTTTTTGTTCTGTATCTATGGACGCGACCCAGTCATTCAGTCTTTTTGTTCTGTATCTATGGACGCGACCCAGTCATTCAGTCTTTTTGTTCTGTATCTATGGACGCGACCCAGTCATTCAGTCTTTTTGTTCTGTATCTATGGACGCGACCCAGTCATTCAGTCTTTTTGTTCTGTATCTATGGACGCGACCCAGTCATTCAGTCTTTTTGTTCTGTATCTATGGACGCGACCCAGTCATTCAGTCTTTTTGTTCTGTATCTATGGACGCGAACCAGTCATTTGTTCTATACCCATACTGGCTGACAACGTTCTTATCCCTGGCTCGCTAGCTAGCCAACTACGTCTAACTTACAGTTACGTCAAAAAGTGCAGCCAGAATAACAACAAAGTAGCTTTATTTGCGTTTGTTTAAGCTGTTTTCTAGTGACATTTATTTGGATACAGTACATCCATAACAATAAGCTGGTGAGGCGAGATTTTGCCTGGCATAGAAAATGTGGTCACTCGTCAGGACACTGTTGTTCAGAGGAGCTAGCCAACAACACAGCTACAGTAACACAATCACTTCAAACTGAAGCTGGAAAGACTGCAAATGAGCTGTGTTTCATTTGACCTTTTTTCAATTGAATTTTTTTTTTATCCATAAAAATGATGCCATCTGAATTATGATTTAGACTGGCTGAGAAACGCTGCCTGCCTTTCTGTCTCGTCCAGACTCATGACATGTTCATTACTATGGGGCAGCTGGTGAAATCGAATTTGAATATTGAAACAATGTTGCGAATGTCGGAGAGACTGACAGCAAGGTTTATACAAATCTCCGCTGTTGAAAACGAAATTTTAGTCTAAAAGACATTAGATAATATCTAGATGCTTTTTATGGTGAAGATCAAGTGTATAAAGTGCCTGGCTGGGCTGATGAGACAGTGGAATGCACAGTCAGATGGAACAAAGTCATAGATTTAGCCGGTGGCAATTTGTGGAATAGACACCGACTGGAATGCGATTTTAACCAATCAGCATTCAGGATTAGACCCACCCATTGTAAAATACTTTGTAGAAGCACATTTGGCAGTGATTACAGCTGCACTTTAGTTTCTGGGCCCAACTGTTCGGACGCTACAGACATTTTCGTGAGAAGACCGCTTTTCTGACAAACACAGCTGTAGCTCGGCCACTTTCCAACACCGATGAGGAAGTCCGACAGAGGTGGATGCGTTGGATTAAGACACATCCGTAATCATAGAAAGCGTGCATGTTCGACATAGCATTCAAAGATCGCAAGTCTGTGGAAATCTTCCCAATTGCTATATTAATCTGCGCAGAATCTCAAACAGCATTGATCACTTGGACCATGCTCTTTTAATGTAATCTCAATTACAATCCAGGTTATTTGGTTGTGCTATTAGATAAAGCACATTGATAAAACATTTCAGTAGTTGTATAAATACTAAATGTCTGACATTGTATCCCCATTTGAACTTTGTTGTTCAAATTGCTGTGAAAACACATTTAGATGACAGCTAAACCAGAAATCAGAAATTGTTTTTCCAATGGAATTTGGTTGTGCTTTTAGATGGTTCAAAGCATAGTGAAAACACATTGGGAATTAAACACACTTCTGGCTGTCTTTTAGAGTGGGTCCGTAAAGGTTGAAATCTCATTGATCAACGTCTCAACCAAATATTACCAAAAATGTCCAAGTTGAAATGGCACGGTGTGCCCAGTGGGATGGCATTGGAGCTGAGAGCTGGTTATTCCTGTGCCCTGAGCACATGATGTTGCCAGTGGGGTGATATTGTGTGGTGGTATTCAGCATTGTTTAGTAGAGACCAAGGAAATGTAATTAGAACCTGACAGCAGCATCTGGTTTAGATTTAGACTGTGTGACGTATCGCTGTGCTCATCAGTCACACATAAAAATGGACAAATGAAGTCCCTTCCTACACCAGAGTTTGTATTGAAGATGCACTTCCTTATCAGATTCCATGCCAAAGACCACCAGGTCATGGTGTGTACGTGACTATGTGACTCAGTTTTTATGTGAACGTGTGGGTGAATCACTGTGGTTAAGTGTATGCTTATGTGTGTGTGTACTAACTTTCTCCTGTTGCTATGCAGCGGCTTCACCTGACATTAATCAACCACAGTATTCATCACCAAAAGGACAACTGTCATTGGCTCTGTTGAGGTATCTGGCCTCCGCTGGCACAGTGCCCTTCGTTGATTGGCCGACTGCCCTATTTCCCTGTCTGCTTTTTGAATCCTATGACCCTCTGTTCTGTCCTCATGTTCAACTATGGTTAACTTTTATACCAGTGACGCATGGATGGGCCAAAGAAAAGGTGTTACTATGTCGTTTTACATATACACTTCCTATGAAAGATGAGAGATGGTCCCTGATGATATGGACATGAATTCATCAATATGTTAATCATACGCATGTACACCGGTATACTCTTCTTTTTTAAACAGTGTTACAAATTCAAGTGATCAAGTGATTCAAAGTCAACCCAAAGCTAGGAAAAGTGTTGTTTAATGTGTTAAGGAGTGTGAAATGACGGTGAGGAAGAATGCATGTCATGTTGCATGTTAGTTCACTATGTATCTGTATAATGTGTCTTCTATTTTCTGGAGGAAAACCGATGAAACGATGTAATGTCTGGCTGTGTGGGGTTTGATGTATGCTATGATGACACAGGTGTCTGAGCATGTACAATGCAGATGTAACATGTATACAGTCGGTGGAAGTTGGTATGTATGTTCTCCCAGGGGAAATAAAAGCTGAAAGGTTCAACTAAAAGTCAGCTTTGTTTATAGTTTGTTTGTATTACCCTTTGATTCAAACACTGCACTGATCTATTCTTTTTTGACTTGGAAGTTTGACTAAATTTGACTTTTAAGTTGGTGTTTTTGGGCAAAAGTACTTCCTAAGAATAATTATCTTTAAAAAAACATAGTATAAACTGTTATTGATACTGTAGTTGCTCTAGGAACCACACAAGAACATTTGAAAATGAGAATGAGTTATACCATTTTTATTACTAATTGTAACACACATGAAATATGCCTTATATTTTCAGGTCTCAATAGAGTGATATATCAATACACATCAGACATAAAGTCTACCACACAACATTATGCTGATGTTCTGGTCAAGTCAAGATTACATGTCATTTGTTTTTATACATTTATGATTCAAAACGTATTTATTTCTGAACTTTTCACACATATTTGACAATTCAAATAACTCTTATTTACATTCTGCTTCTAAAACAACGCTGAATCGTAATATAAAAGTCCGTATTTGATGAATAAATTCCTGCATTATGAATACTTGAAATGAAAAGCCTTTGAGAACAAAACATGTGAGCACATGGTAACGAATAAAGAGTATGAAGACTTTCCTTTTTCAGGCAAACAATACTCTGCAGTTAAACAGGAAGTCTCAAACATCTTTTTCCAACTTTTCTTCACCATTCATCTTGAAATCATGTTGTTTTTCCCATTTCAAATCAAATCATAAATCACGCTTTTTTTTGGTCACATACACATGGTTAGCAGATGTTATTGCGAATGTAGCGAAATGCTTGTATTCTAAAGTCTGCACAACTCATTTCCTGGTTGTGAGTCAGAGTAGCCTTTGTATTCGAAATATGTTTACTCAAGTTCCTTCACCGTAGGAAACTTATGGGTTGTGTTTCCTATAAGAGGACAGTTTAATGCTTGGTATGGTCATAGAACAACTTTAGGGAATTCTAGCATATCAGTATCAATTTTGGAGATATTTCTAAGGGTCATTTCTGAAAAAAAGGTACACTTGACCTCTGTTCTTTCTCAGATGTCAAGAAGATCACTCTACTGACTTCTAAGTTACCTGAGTCTGTACAGGGCACTCATCCATTTAGATGAAATGAATGACAACACTGGTGGGGATACTGTGTAATGAGGGTGCTGTTCTCAAAATGAGGCATTATACTGAACTCTTTCATCACTCTGGGTATTTGAAATGACCATGCAAATACATATTGTATAAGGACACACCTTGATGTCTTGGCCAAATACCCAATTTAACACTCCAGCCTCCTTTGTTAAGAAGGCTAAATCAATCAGCTCACTATTGCATAACTAATGTATGGGGAGTTCTTTGATTCAAAATGGCCACCATGGTGGTTTCTCAAACATGCTGGTGGAAGACGATACGCCGCACTAATGGTGCCGCCCAAGGGTCAACCCTTTGATCTCTGGTCTTATCCTGGTCTCTCTGTATCTGGAACAAACAAGCTCTTAACTCACTTCCTGGTTTCAGAGATGGATGGCCGATAACTTCTTACATTGTCTGTATAAATATACAGTATGTTCACATGCATGTGCCCATGGACAACAGTGATTGGGTTTTGTACACATTAATGACATAACAGGGATATTTCCCTCTAGTATGGTGAGCCCTGAGCAGTATCCAAAAACACAATCAACACAATGCCCACTGCAAAGATTACGTAACCCACTTATGAAATGTCATTCTAAACTTAACGTATTCGGGAGGAACTTGTTTCATACCAAAGTAATAGAAATACATAGAAAATAGTTTGGGGAAGAATGGCTGAGTAAGGCCTGCGTTAACCATCTAATACGGCCATTGAGATGACAATTGTAAAATAGAAATGTTTGAAAGATATGAAAACAGTAATAACTGACTGACGCCTCTACATTCTGTCATCCTTCACATCTCCAATGGCACCCCACACATCAAACAAGAAGACATCGGGGAAGGCAAAGTCCCCCAGCACTGAATCCATAGCCTCAGCAAAATCATCTGGGTTCATCTTGTCTTTTCCGGCCTCCACGATGGTGGTCGCTGCAAGAGAGTGTTCCCACATAAACGGAAAATAGTCATGAATCTCTTTTTGGTTACACACAGTTATTAGATATAGGCCTAGTCTTGTGTTGCTTCACTTTCAAGTCTTATTCACTCATCTATTTAAATGAGTCGATTTCTGAACAAACATGAGAAAGCCTGAAATCAAGGTTCGATATATAGGCCTAACTATGTTGATTGATCTTCCACGGTGCTTTTCCTTGGATTTGTTGATGTTTCACGGCACGTCATGGTATTATGTCAGTTGCCAATAGTGTTCTGTCTACGTCGCTCGCTAGCCACTATCTTCCGTACAACTGTACTGGAAGTCAAATGGAAAAAAATATGTTTATATTTAATGACAAATTATTCAACTGAGTGTTTCATAAAAGCCTGGCAAATGTTTACTGGTTTTGTTATTAGAGGCGAGCTCTTCTCTTTCCAGACTTAAGAGTCCTCCAATTCCCTCTGATATATCTTACTGCCAAGAAGAAGAAAGGCTCCAAGGGAAAAGTTTCAAAACACCAAAAAGCACTGCAACATCTATATAGATTAGGATCTAAAGGTAATAGGTATTTTTTACTTGGCGCTCATGGAAAACAGCTAACTCATGTCTCTGGTATGCAACCTTTAAGATGTTGGGTTACTCTGTATAGTGTCTGACTCTCCAACAGATGTCTTTGGTATGAAGGATTTTTTATCAGCAACCTTTTTATCAGCAATCTGCAACCTAAGATTGACATAACCTGCTCTTCAATGTCCACAGGACCAAGCGGGGGATCTGGCTTTCTACTCGACCAACCCTCCACCTCGGGAACGCACTCCCGGACCACCTGAAGGCACCACAGACTCTAGACTCCTTTAAAAATGTGTTCTTCATGTCAGTGTCCCTGTCTAGTTTGTCAAGTCAACTGTGTTCTTTGTACCAGTGTCCCTGCCTGTCTAGTTGTAGAGTCAACTGTGTTCTTTGTGCCAGTGTCCCTGTCTGGTTGTAGAGTCAGCTGTGTTCTTTGTGCCAGTGTCCCTGTCTAGTTGTAGTCAGCTGTGTTCTTCATGTCAGTGTCCCTGTCTAGTTGTAGAGTCAGCTGTGTTCTTTGTGCCAGTGTCCCTGTCTGGTTGTAGAGTCAGCTGTGTTCTTTGTGCCAGTGTCCCTGTCTAGTTGTAGAGTCAGCTGTGTTCTTTGTGCCAGTGTCCCTGTCTGGTTGTAGAGTCAGCTGTGTTCTTTGTGCCAGTGTCCTGTCTAGTTGTAGAGTCAGCTGTGTTCTTCATGTCAGTGTCCCTGTCTGGTTGTAGAGTCAGCTGTGTTCTTTGTGCCAGTGTCCTTGTGTTGTAGAGTCAGCTGTGTTCTTCATGTCAGTGTCCCTGTCTGGTTGTAGAGTCAGCTGTGTTCTTTGTGCCAGTGTCCTGTTGTGCTTCATGTGTCCTGTCAGTGTGTTCTTTGTGCCAGTGTCCCTGTTTGTAAGTCAGCTGTGTTCTTCATGTCAGTGTCCCTGTCTGGTTGTAGAGTCAGCTGTGTTCTTTGTTCCAGTGTCCCTGTCTGGTTGTAGAGTCAGTGTGCCAGTGTCTTCTAATTTGTCAGTGTGTTCCTGTCTGTCTAGTTGTAGAGTCAGCTGTGTTCTTTGTTTGTCAGTGTCCCTGTCTGGTTGTAGAGTCAGCTGTGTTCTTTGTGCCAGTGTCCCTGTCTAGTTGTAGTCAGCTGTTCCTTGTGCCAGTGTCCCTGTCTAGTTGTAGAGTCATGTGTTCTTTAATTTGTCGAGTCAGTGTCCCTGTCTAATTTGTCGAGTCAGCTGTTCCTTGTGCCAGTGTCCCTGTCTAGTTGTAGAGTCAGCTGTGTTCTTTGTGCCAGTGTCCCTGTCTAATTTGTCGAGTCAGCTGTTCCTTGTGCCAGTGTCCCTGTCTAGTTGTAGAGTCAGCTGTGTTCTTTGTGCCAGTGTCCCTGTCTAATTTGTTGAGTCAGCTGTTCCTTGTGCCAGTGTCCCTGTCTAGTTGTAGAGTCAGCTGTTCCTTGTGCCAGTGTCCCTGTCTAGTTGTAGAGTCAGCTGTGTTCTTTGTGCCAGTGTCCCTGTCTAATTTGTCGAGTCAGCTGTTCCTTGTGCCAGTGTCCCTGTCTAGTTGTAGAGTCAGCTGTGTTCTTTGTGCCAGTGTCCCTGTCTAGTTGTGTCCTCTGTCTACTCTTGTTTTTGTTTATTTTAAAGCACTTTGAGATAGTTTTCCATTGAAAAGTGCGTTATGAATTCAATGTATTATTATTATTGCTGCTGTTACAGTATTTATGACAATATCTTGTGGGAGTAGTAAATAGTGAGTGGAGATTGTCCCTTTAGTTGCTTAGCGGCTCAAATTTTTCTCCAGCATCTGTGCTGGATGTGACTAAAACCGTCTCCTTTCAACTGTGGTGAGTTTTTCCCATTGCAATTGTAGACTTTATCGTACAGATGTAGGATCTTAATTTTATTTCTATTGTCACATCAAAAACATGATTTGAACATTTAAAGTAGGCTACATGAAAAGTGCAATATTGTTAATTTAATCGTGTGCTAGTGTGAGTTTTCAGTGAATTTATGTAAATCACAAAGCCCATCTGCATGTCCAGCCATCTTACCTAACTGGAGGTCTCAGATGAGCAGCCATCTTACCTAACTGGAGGTCTCAGATGAGCAGCCATCTTACCTAACTGGAGGTCTCAGATGAGCAGCCATCTTACCTAAGTCGAGGTCTCAGATGAGCAGCCATCTTACCTAACTGGAGGTCTCAGATGAGCAGCCATCTTACCTAACTGGAGGTCTCAGATGAGCAGCCATCTTACCTAAGTCGAGGTCTCAGATGAGCAGCCATCTTACCTAAGTCGAGGTCTCGAATACCCATGTAGCTCTCCAGTAGATCATCCACTTTCTTGGTGGCTCTCTCCTCAAACTCATTCGGCTGGTGGGGAGAAGGCAAGTGTGTTTAGGTAACTGCATTTTAAGGGTACTGCAGTACATAATGCTACAGTTACAAGATTATTACTGGCATACCGACACTAGACAGTCACTACAATCGCATGCCAAGCCTCTGCCTGTAAAAAAGTCAAAGGTATGTCGCCCACCAGTAAATACGTGTTTGGTATGTATGTACTGTCATAAGTGTACTACAGAACAGTGGCGGTTGGTGCCGTTTAAGATGAGGGAGGATGATTTTTTTAATTTTTATAATTTGAACATTTACTTTTTTCTATTACAGCATATTGGATGACTCTCATTCATATTCCATTCACCCAGTTCAATGTAACATCGATAGATTTTAGGCTACAACATGATACTCAAATGTTCCCTGTAACCCATAATTATGCTACAACCTAGCCTATGAATGAAAGTTTACAACGTAGGTGCACACAGGTCGAGAGAATTTTGAGTGATCAAGGTGACAGACAGTGACACATACAATACAGCGTTGCACATGCTTGCTTGCATCTAGCTAATCAAGGTTGCAATCATTAGTCCAACAGATGCAAACAAGTTTCTGTCGGACAAATTAAGGTATGTTTAACCCCGGTTTGTTAATTTTGCTTCCGTTTAAGATTTTTTTTTTAACAGAATCGTCACAATGAATATCCCCCTGATCACACGCAAAAACAGTTCACTTTCATACCAGACACATACAAACAGCTCGTTGTATATACAGTGCTGTGAAAAAGTATTTCCTGATTTATTGATTTATTTTTCACATTTGTCACACTTAAATGTTTCAGGTCATCAAACACATTTTAATATTACACAAAAATAACCCAAGTAAACACAAAATGCAGTTAAGTGATGATTTGATTTATTAAGGGAAAAAAGCTATCCGAACCTTCATGGCCCTATATGAAAAAGTAATTGCCCCCTAAACCTAATAACTGGTTGTGCCACCCTCAGCAGCAACAACTGCAATTAAGCGTTTGCGATAACTGCCAATGAGTCTTTCACATCGTTGTGGATGAATTTTGTCCCACACTTCTTTGCAGAATTGTTTTAATTCAGCCACATTTTCGAGCATGAACCACCTTTTTAAGGTCATGCCACAGCATCTCAATCGAATTCCGGACTTTGGCCAGGCCAGTCCAAAACCCTAATTTAGTTTTTTTTAAGCCATTCCGAGGTGGACTTGCTGGTGTGTTTTGGACCATTGTCCTGCTGCAGAACCCAAGTACGCTTCAGCTTGAGGTCACAAACTTCAGGATTATTTGGTAGAGAGCAGAATTCCTGGTTCCATCAATCACAGCAAGACGTCCAGGTCCTGAAGCAGCAAAGCAGCCCCAGAACATCACACTACCAGCACCATATTTGACTGTTGGTATGATGTTCTTTTTCTGAAATGCTGTGTTACTTTTATGCCAGATGTAGCGGGACGCACACCTTCCAAAAATATCAACTTTTGTCTCGTCAGTCCACAGAATATTTTCCGAAAAGTCTTGGGGGATCATCAAGATGTTTTTTTTTGTTGCCAAAACTGAGATGAGCCTTTATGTTCTATTTGGTCAGCAGGGGTTTTCGCCTTGGAACTCTGCCATGGATTCCATTTTTGCCCAGTCTCTTTCTTATGGTTGAGTCATGAACACTGGCCATAACTGAGGCAAGTAAAGGCCTGCAGTTCCTTTGATGTTGTTGTGGGTTCTTTTGTGACCTCTTGGATGAGTTGTCACTGCGCTCTTGGGGTATGTTTGGTAGGGAGGTCTCTCCTGGGAAGGTTCACCACTGTTCCAAATTTTCTCCATTTGTGGATAATGGCTCTCACGTGGTTCGCTGGAGTCCCAAAGCTTTAGAAACGGCTTTGTAACCCTTTCCAGACTGATAGATGTCAATTACTTTGTTTCTCATCTGTTCCTGAATTTCTTTGGATCGCGGCATGATGTCTTGCTTTTTGAGATCTTTTGGCCTTCTTCACTTTGTCAGATGGGTTCTATTTAAGTGATTTCTTGATTCAACGGGTCTGGCAGTAATCAGGCCTGGGTGTGGCTAGTGAAATTGAACTCAGCTTTCCAAATGTGATTA
This sequence comes from Oncorhynchus keta, assembly GCF_023373465.1. Lineage (NCBI taxonomy): Eukaryota > Metazoa > Chordata > Actinopteri > Salmoniformes > Salmonidae > Oncorhynchus > Oncorhynchus keta. The sequence continues at coordinate 46,874,330 of NC_068442.1, forward strand.
ACCACAGTAAATTCATGATTTAACAGGGGGGCAATTTCTTGGTCACATAGGGCCATGAAGGTTCGGATAGCTTTTTTCCCTTAATAAATAAAATGATCACTTAAAAACTGAATTTTGTGTTTACTTCGGTTATCTTTTTGTAATATTACAATTTGTTTGATGATCTGAAACATTTTAGTGTGACAGATGTGCAAAAAAATAAGAAATCAGGAAGGGGGCAAATACATTTTCACAGCACTGGATATAATTCCTTCTCGCATCTATATACGTTCTCTCCAACTCCCTTCGCTTGTGGATTTCAGTGCACAACACATTAGCTGTCATAGTCATAGTTAACATAGCTACTAGAACTAACGTGTTAGTAAACCCATTACAATTGTGCAGTACAGTAGACAGTCAGCAGCAAGCAGTTTAGCAGTTACACTGGTGGGCCCCGGTGGCAACAAATTAAATCTCTCTCTTGCTTCACCTTAAATTTGGAATAAATTAATTTGTTCAACACTGTTAAACTATTGTCTTTCTCTTTGAGTCAACTACTCACCACATTGTATGCACTGCGGTGTTTGCTTGCTGTAGCTTGTGCTTTCAGTACTAGATTTTTATTTATTTTATTTATTTGACCTTTATTTAACTTGGCAGGTCAGTTAAGAACAAATTCTTATTTACAATGACGGCCTAGGAACAGTGGGTTAACTGTCAGCTCGGGGGTTTGAACTTGCAACCTTCCGGTTCCTAGTCCAACACTCTAACCACTAGGCTACCCTGCCGCCCCAATTAATCATGTTATGCACTGCAGTGTTTGCTTGCTGTAGCTTGTGCTTTCAGTACTAGATTAATCATGTTATGCACTGCAGTGTTTGCTTGCTGTAGCTTGTGCTTTCAGTACTAGATTAATCATGTTATGCACTGCAGTGCTAGCTAGCTGTAGCTTGTGCTTTCAGTACTAGATTAATCATGTTATGCACTGCAGTGCTAGCTAGCTGTAGCTTGTGCTTTCAGTACTAGATTAATCATGTTATGCACTGCAGTGCTAGCTAGCTGTAGCTTGTGCTTTCAGTACTAGATTCATTCTCTGATCCTTTGACCGGCTGGACAACATGTCACTTCATGCTGCAAGAGCTTTGATAGGTTGGAGGACGTCCTCTGGAAGTTGTCATAACTACTGTGTAAGTCTATGGAAGGGGATGAGAACCGGCTGTGATTAGGAGTCCCATAGGACAGTGTACAATTGGCCCAGCGTCGCCTGGGTTTGGCCGGTGTAGGCTGTCATTGTAAATAAGAATTTGTTCTTAACTGACATGCCTAGTTAAATAACCCTTTTTTTTAAAAGACGTGCCCAAACTGTTGTCATCCGAATTCCTGTGAAGCACTGGTGGTCATCGACATAGTGAGATCACCACCAGGGTGTGGGAGTTGACAGTGTGTGTGTGTGTGTGTGTGTGTGTGTGTGTGTGTGTGTGTGTGTGTGTGTGTGTGTGTGTGTGTGTGTGTGTGTGTGTGTGTGTGAATGTCTGCATGCGTACGTGTGTAAGCTGCTCTGGGGTGGCCCGTCGGACACAGAGAAGGTCATTGGCCAGAGGAACGTGTGAATTGAAACTCACCACTTCCTGGACTGTAGCTGACCCCTTGGAGCGCAGACGCAGGGTCTCCTTCCCATTCACCATCTTACCCTCGCTCGACTTGGGTGCCCTGGTCCTCATGCCGATCATATCTGGCACAAACACACACACACACACACACACACACACACACACACACACACACACACACACACACACACACACACACACACACACACACACACACACACACACACACACACACACACACACACACACACACACACACACAGTTTTAGTCGAAGTAAACTCAGTTTTTCACAATTCCTGACATTTAATCCTAGTAAAAAATTCCCTGTCTTAGGTCAGTTAGGATCACCACTTTATTTTAGGAATGTGAATGATTTATTTCAGCTTTGATTTCTTTCATCACATTCCCAGTGGGTCAGAAGTTTACATGCACTCAATTAGTATTTGGTTGCATTGACTTGAAATTGTTTAACTTGGGTCAAACATTTATGATAGCCTTCCGCAAGCTTCCCACAATAAGTTGGGTGATTTTGGCCCTTTGCTCCTGACAGAGCTGGTGTAACTGAGTCAGGTTCGTAGGCCTCCTTGCTCGCACATGCTCTTTAAGTTCTGCCCTCAAATTTTCTACAGGATTGAGGTCATGGCTTTGTGATGGCCACTCCAATACCTTGACTTGGTTTTCCTTAAGCCATTTTGCCACAACTGTGGAAGAATGCTTGGGGTCATTGTCCATTTGGAAGACCCATTTACAACCAAGCTTTAACTTCCTGACTGATGTCTTGATGTTGCTTCAATATTTCCACCTAATTTTCCTTCCTCATGATGCCATCTATTTTGTGAAGTGCACCAGTCCCTCCTGCAGCATAGCAGTCCCACAACATGATACTGCCACCCCATGCTTCACTGTTGGGATGGTGTTCTTCGGCTTGCAAGCGTTTTTCGTCCAAACATAACAATGCTCATTATGGCCAAACAGTTCTATTTTTGTTTCATCAGACCAGAGGACATTTCTCCAAAAAGTACAATCTTTGTCCCCATGCTTTCATTGGGGCAGTTTTGGAGCAGTGGCTTCCTCCTTGTTGAGCGGCCTTTCAGGTTATGTCGATATAGTACTCGTTTTACTGTGGATATAGATACTTTTGTACCTGTTTCCTCCAGCATCTTCACAAGGTCCTTTGCTGTTGTTCTGGGATCGTTTCGCACTTTTCGCACCAAAGTGCGTTCATCTCTAGGAGACAGAACACGTCTCCTTCCTGAGCGGTATGACGGCTGCATGGTCCCATGGTGTTTATACTTGCGTACTATTGTTTGTACAGATGAATGTGGTACCTTCAGGCGTTTGGAAATTGCTCCCAAAGATGAACCAGACTTGTGGAGGTCTACAATTTTTTTCTGAGGTCTAGGCTGATTTCTTTAGATTTTTCCGTGATGTCAAGCAAAGAGGCAATGAGCTTGAAGGCAAGCCTTGAAATACACCTCCAATTGACTCAGATGAAGTCAATTAGCCTATCAGAAGCTTCTAATTACATACTTTTCTGGAATTTTCCAAGCTGTTTAAAGGCACAGTCAACTTAGTGTATGTGAACTTCTGACCCTCTGGAATTGTGATGCAGTGAATTATAAGTGAAATAATCTGTCTGTAAACAATTGTTGGAAAAATTACTTGTGTCATTCACAAAGTGGATGTCCAAACCGACATACCAAAACTATAGTTTGTTAACAAGACATTTGTGGAGTGGTTGAAAAACTAGTTTTAATCACTCCAACCTAAGTGAATGTAAACTTCCGACTTCAACTGTTCTCATGAGCACAAAAATATCCCACAAATCTCTCCCAGCTGAGATCCAGTTGACATGACAACGCCAACGCCCTGGTCAGCGTAACCTGTGAGGATGTCCATGTGTTGATGGCGTTGAATGATTGCTCTGATTCTATGAGAAATGCTGTGGGTTAATATGAAATGAATCAGAGTTTCCTGCTTTGCTCCTTCCTGTCTGTTATGACTCTGGTCATCAAAACAAGGCGCACACATCCTGTCTGTTATGATTCCGGTCAGCAAAATAAGGCTGTGACTAAATGTGACTATGATCAGCACAACAAGGTAGACAATTGTTTTTGTCCAGATCTGTATACAACATGGTGGAGTGAGAGAGACTACGGCAAAGGTGGACACGGACTCATGTCAGCTGACCACAAATTGTTAGCTTTAAAGTCTATTCCACACTTAATTATCCAGGTAGCATACTGTTCACAAGTTAGCTAACGGGCGAAATCAGTCTAAGAGAGTTTATCCATATATTTGACAAGAATATCCATATCTTTGACAAGAATTTCTATATATTTTCCAGTCACAGTTTACCCCTGACCTACCGACCTCACCGCACATCACGGTTTTCCATATCAATCAACAAATGACCAGATGAAGAGAACGTGTCCTCTGAGGTGTTCTGAGTGCACTCAGCAGTGTAATAAAGCATGAAACATAATCCATCATAGTCAACCATCCATTTAGCCGATGTTATAATGGTAAGCAATGGCTCTTCAATTATTAACAGCTCTCATTTACTGCCACAGACAATGGAAAAATATAACTGGCAGCCTCCTATGATGTGCATGGATCCATGTTTGCTTCGTTTTGATGGGTTCTAAACTTGAAATATCCTTACTCATGGTACTGGGGGAGAGAGGGGAATGCAAAGAGTTTACAATCTGTCAGAACATGATATTGTTAGATACTAGGTTATAACGACACAGGGCGAGACCCAGATGCAGACACAGGAGGCAGATGGTTAGAGTCTCTGATATTTATTCAAATACAAGGGAAAGGCAATAGGCAGGTCGAGGACAGGCAGAAGTTCATTAATCAGGTCAGAGTCCGAAAGGTACAGGGTGGCAGGCAGGCTCGAGGTCAGGGCAGGCTGAATGGTCAGGCAGGCGGGTTTAGTGTCAGGGCAAGTGACACTGGACTAGCGCACCTGAGTCTTCAGGGTGTCACTATCAAGATATATTTAGGTTTGAGCTAGAAATGAAATGTTTTGGTTTATCTTTGTTAAACCCTTTAGGACCATAGTTTGAGGATTCCTTTTTGACTTAGCCATGCCTTCTTACCTGGCCAACATTTCTTCATCTCCCACCCCTTCTAATGTGACTATCCCCGATGCTCCTCCCTCTTTTCCCCCTGCCCCGCTACAAAGGTTCTCCCTGCAGGCGGTCACTGAGTCCGAGGTGCTAAAGGAGCTCATTAAACTTGACCACCAAAAAACATCTGGGTCAGATGGTGTCGAACCTTTCTTCTTTCAGGTTGCTGCCCCTATCAACGCCAAGCCTATCTCCAAACTTTTTAACCGGATATTGGTGTAACAGTATAACTTTAGACCGTCCCCTCGCCCATACCCGGGCGCGAACCAGGGACCCTCTGCATACATCAACAACAGTTACCCATGAAGCATCGTTACCCATCGCTCCACAAAAGCAGCGGCCCTTGCAGAGCAAGGGGAACTACTACTTCAAGGTCTCAGAGCAAGTGACGTCACCGATTGAACCACTATTTAGCTCGCACCACCGCTAACTAAGCTAGCGTTTCACATCCGTTACATTGGCTTGGCGATGATAGGGGCTTTTTAATCCTCTCTGAGGAGGTTCCCATTGCTTGGAAGGCAGCCACGGTCTGTCCTTTATTTAAAGGGAGAGATCAAGCTGATCCTAACTGTTATAGGGCAACTTCTATTTTGCCCTGTTTATCAAAAGTGTTGGAAAAACATGTCAACTGACTGGCTTTCTTGATGACTATGCATTCCAGAGAGAATACTAATCTGGTTTCAGCTCAGTTTATGTATGTATCACTGCAACCTTAAAGGTCCTAAATGATGTCATCATTGCCCTTGATTCTAAGCAATGTTGTGCTGCTATTTTTATTGACTTGGACAAAGCTTTTGATACGGTAGACCATTCCATTCTTGTGGGCCGGCTAAGGAGTATTGGTGTCTCTGAGGGACCTTTGGCCTGGTTTGCTAACTACCTCTCTCAAAGATGGCAGAGTTTAAAGTCAAAACATCTGCTCAGCCATCTGCTCCTAGGCCCCACACTCTTCTCAATTTACATCAACAACATAGCTCAGGCAGTAAGAAGCTCTCTCATCCATTTATATGTAGATGACACAGTCTTATACTCAGGGGGCCCTTCCCTGGATTTTGAGTAAAACGCTCTACAACTAAGCTTTCTTAGTGTCCAACAAGCTTTCTTTGCCCTTAACCTTGTTCTGAACACCTCACGAAACATAGGTCATGTGGTTTGGTAAGAAGAATGCCCCTCTCCCCACCGGTGTGATTACTAACTCTGAGGGTTTAGAGCTTCAGGTAGTCACCTCATACAAGTACTTGGGAGTATGGCTAGACGGTACACTGTCCTTCTCTCAGCACATATCAAAGCTGCAGCCTAAAGTTACATCTAGACTTGGGTTCCTCTATTGTAATGGCTCCTCTTTCACCCCAGCTGCCAAACTAACCCTGATTCAGATGACCATCCTACCCATGCTAGATTACGGAGACATCATTTATAGACCGGCAGGTGAGGGTGCTCTCGAGTGGCTAGATGTTCTTTACCATTCGGCCATCAGATTTGTCACCAATGCTCCTTATAGAACACATCACTGCACTCTATACTCCTCTGTAAACTGGTCATCTCTATATACCTGTCGCAAGACCCACTGGTTGATGCTTCTATATAAAACCCTCTTAGGCCTCACTCTCTCCTATCTGAGATATCTACTGCAGCCCTCATCCAACACCTGTTCTGCCAGTCACATTCTGTTAAAGGTCCCCAAAGCACACACATTCCTGGGTCGCTCCTCTTTTCAGTTCACTGCAGCTAGCAACTGGAACGATCTGCAAAAGACACTCAAACTGTACAGTTTTATCTCAATCTCTTCATTCAAAGACTTAATCATGGACACTCTTACTGACAGTTGTGGCTGCTTTGGGTGATGTATTGTTGTCTCTACATTCTTGCCCTTTGTGCTGTTGTCTGTGCCCAATAATGTTTGTACCATGTTTTGTGCTGCTACCATGTTGTGCTGCTGCCATGTTATTGTCATGTGTTGCTGCCTTGCTATGTTGTCATAGGTCTCTCTTTATGTAGTGTTGTCATGTGTTTCATCCTAAATTTATATTGTATTTTGGTGGCGTTTTGGTAGGACGTCATTGTAAATAAGAATTTGTTCTTAACTGACTTGCCTAGTTAAATAAAGGTTAAATATAATGTACAATTTTTAAAAAATAAGGCTGTAATGTCATTTTTATTTTTTTTAAAGTCAAGGGGTCTGAATACTTCCCGAATGCACAGTAGACTCTCTAACACTCTAAATGTATCCCAACATTTTAATATCCGGACTAAATACAGTATTACTACGTATACAAACATAAATACAGTTGCCCATTGCAACAAGTTCAAGTTTACCTCACAGTAATTATGTTTCATAACTATTTTTATCTTTGATATGTGATGTGTTTACTCCGACAGAGTAATTGAGTGTTACTGATTGTTCACAGGAAGTCATAACATGGCTTCGGGGTTTTGTTCCCTCTCTGGATAGATGTTGATAAGGAATGGTCATTTACTGCAATCAAGAGTTGGCTCCAGACCACCCCAAGGCATTTCCCCTGTGAATTAGTATGAAACCATTTGCCCATTGACTCATTTACCAGTAAATCTTGTTCAAAAGTGAAGTATGTGTTTTCAAGCTCCCAGGGGTACATTTTAGTTCAGTGTTCATAAACTCCTGACAGCAGGTCTATGTCAGAGGGATTGTCAGAGGGATTGTCAATATGTTTTCTGACCAGGGGAGGGTGCTGGCAGGGCTCTCCAACCCTGTTCCTGGAATACTACCCTTCTGTGGGTTTTCGCTCTAACCCCAGTTATAACTAACCTTATTCAGTTTATCAACCAGCTAATTATTAGAATCAGGTGTGCTAGATTAGGGTTGGAGAGAAACCCTACAGGATGGTAGCTCTCCAGGAACAGGGTTGGAGAGAAACCCTACAGGATGGTAGCTGTCCAGGAACAGGGTTGGAGTGAAACGCTACAGGATGGTAGCTCTCCAGGAACAGGGTTGGAGAGAATCCCTACAGGATGGTAGCTGTCCAGGAACAGGGTTGGAGAGAAACCCTACAGGATGGTAGCTGTCCAGGAACAGGGTTGGAGCGAAACGCTACAGGATGGCAGCTGTCCAGGAACAGGGTTGGAGTGAAACGCTACAGGATGGTAGCTGTCCAGGAACAGGGTTGGAGCGAAGGATGGCGCTAGGAACAGGATGGCAGGATGGCAGCTGTCCAGGAACAGGGTTGGAGTGAAACGCTACGGATGGTAGCTAGGAACAGGATGGGATGGCAGCTGTCCAGGAACAGGGTTGGAGGATGGTAGCTGTCCAGGAACAGGGTTGGAGCTACAGGATGGCAGCTGTCCAGGAACAGGGTTGGAGTGAAACCTAAAGGATGGCACAGGGGGTTGGAGAGAAACCCTACAGGATGGCAGCTGTCCAGGAACAGGGTTGGAGAGAATCCCTACAGGATGGTAGCTGTCCAGGAACAGGGTTGGAGCGAAACGCTACAGGATGGCAGCTGTCCAGGAACAGGGTTGGAGTGAAACGAGGATGGCAGCTGTCCAGGAACAGGGTTGGACAGGATGGCAGCTGTCCAGGAACAGGGTTGGAGGGTTGGATCCTACAGGATGGCAGCTGTCCAGGAACAGGGTTGGAGTGAAACGGTAGCTGTCCAGGAACAGGGTTGAGAGAATCCCTACAGGATGGTAGCTGTCCAGGAACAGGGTTGGAGCGAAACGCTACAGGATGGCAGCTGTCCAGGAACAGGGTTGGAGAGAATCCCTACAGGATGGTAGCTGTCCAGGAACAGGGTTGGAGAGAATCCCTACAGGATGGTAGCTGTCCAGGAACAGGGTTGGAGTGAAACGCTACAGGATGGTAGCTGTCCAGGAACAGGGTTGGAGAGAATCCCTACAGGATGGCAGCTGTCCAGGAACAGGGTTGGAGAGAATCCCTACAGGATGGCAGCTGTCCAGGAACAGGGTTGGAGAGAATCCCTACAGGATGGCAGCTGTCCAGGAACAGGGTTGGAGAGAATCCCTACAGGATGGTAACTGTCCAGGAACAGGGTTTGAGAGAATCCCTACGGGATGGCAGCTGTCCAGGAACAGGGTTGGAGAGAAACCCTACAGGATGGCAGCTGTCCAGGAACAGGGTTGGAGAGCCCTGAATTAGAGGTTACAGCTCCAGAGTCAGACAACGTTTTATCTTCATGCTGTGGAGTCAAGATGTCTTTGCAGTACTTATCACTCGATATTCAGAAAATGCATAAACTGTACTGCAGCTGTTCATTAAAAACGAAATGAAACCGGAACTACTAGTAATAATATGCAATTTAGCATATTATCAACCAGCTTATTAGAGTTCAACAGACACATCTCAACATCAACTGTTCAGAGAATGTGTGATTCAGGCCTTCATGGTCGAATTCCTGCAAAGAAACCACTACTAAAGGACACCAAAAAGAAGAAGAGACTTGCTTGGACCATGAAACACGAGCAATGGACATTAGACTGGTGGAAATCTGTTCTTTGGTCTGATTTTTGGTTCCAACCGCTGTGTCTTTGAGGAGCAGAGTAGGTGAACGGATGATCTCTGCATGTGTGGTCCCCACCGTGAAGCATGGAGGAGGAGGTGTGGGGGTGCTTTGCTGGTGACACTGTCAGTGATTTATTTAGAATTCAAGGCACACTTAACCTGCATGGCAACCACAGCATTCTGCAACGATAAGCCATCCCATCCGGTTTGAGCTTAGTGGAACTATCATTTGTTTTTCAACAGCACAATGACCCTATACACCTCCAGGCTGTGTAAGGGCTATTTGACCAAGAAGGATAGAGATGGAGTGCTACATCAGATGACCTGGCCTCCACAATCACCCAACCTCAACCCAATTGAGATGGTTTGGGATGAGTTGGACTACAGAGTGAAGGAAAAGCAGCCAACAAGTGCTCAGAATGTGTAGGAACTCCTTTAAGACGGTTTGAAAAGCATTCCAGGTAACGCTGGTTGAGAGAATGCCAAGAGTGTGCAAAGCTGTCAACAAGGTGGCTACTTTAAAGAATCTCAAATATAAAATATATTATGATGTGTTTAACAATTTTTTGGTTACAACATGATCCCATGTGTTATTTCATAGTTTTGATGTTAGATGCACTATTGTAAAGTGGCTGTTCCACTGGATGTCATAAGGTGTATGCACCAATTTGTAAGTCGCTCTGGATAAGAGCGTCTGCTAAATGACTTAAATGTAAATGTAATGTAAATGATGTCGTCTCTATTATTCTACAATGTAGAAAATAGTAAAAAATAAACCATTAAATGAGTAGGTGTGTCAACTTTTGACTAGTATATATTTACCCCCAAAAATATATGGGGTATTGGAAATGATGCAGACAAGCACATTAATGGTAGCTACAATCTATCCGTAATATTAAAACTGACCTACCCCTCCCCCCCAAAAAAAATCCTTCAAATAGTCAATGAATGAGTATTGCCTCGGATGAAATTGTTATCTCAACAACATCCTATGAATGAATTAATTTGGTTACTCACCAAAGGCTTTCTTGGGTCCCACCAAGCGTAGTGTGAAGGGTGTTCCCCTTGGTTGCTCCTTTAGCATCTTAGCTACTTCATAGTGCCGACACCCAACAATGCTCTGGTCATTGATGGCCTCAATGTGATCGCCCACGCATACAGTCTTGAGCTGGTCAATGGTGCTCTCTTCCTTTATCCTCTGTAGAAGAAACAGACCGGGTTTGGGTAGGATGTAGTCCATCTACCTAATCCTATTAATTGTTGACATCTTGCTAAGTATCTAGGCCACACTACTACATTTTCGTCATTATAACCTGAGTGGTTCGAACCCTGAATGCTGATTGGCTGAAAGCCGTGTTAAATCAGACCGTATACCACGGGTATGACAAAATATTTATTTTTACTCTTCTAATTACTAATAAGGCACCTCGGGGGGTTTGTGGTATATGGCCAATATACCACGGCTAAGGACTGTATACAGGCACTCTGCGTTGCGTCGTGCATAAGACCAACCCATAGCTGTGGTATATTGGCCATATACCACACCTGCTCGGGCTTTATTGCTTGGGCATAAGTCGGGAAAATGCTACAGCAAAGCTACAGTCAGGTGGGAAGCAAAAATATTTGACTGTTATTTTGTGGTTAAAATGCATTGTTTTTTTCTCCAAAAAACACACTGTGTAGGACAGATAGGCCTTTATCATGTAGGCTACAGTTCACCTCAAAATCAGCCTTGAGTCTGCTTTGTGACAAATGTTACCATAGTAACATAGTAATAGGGGAAGGTAACAGAGTGTCATGGAAGCACAGCCACATCCAATTGTATTTCCTTCTCCTAAAATATGGCACACTCCTTAAATGTTTTAATCTGGTTTCACAGTATGTTTCAGGGCGCGTTTCTCTGCCCAGGCATTGCTGACTCGTGTCAGAACTACCTGGATAGGTAAATATCAGCTAACCACATCATGTTATAGCAATCTGGTGCCAGACTGCACAGACGATGACATGGTACGCAACCATTGGTTGATACATGCAAAGTCTGAGCAGGGGAACATGACCTCTCTCTTCACTTAAAACCTGGCCTTTTACTCTGACCTTTAACCTCTGGCTTTTACGTCTATGGAACGTTCTGACTCGGATAAGGTTTACTTACTTACTTTACGTCTGGCTATTACCTTAATGAAAGCGTACCCTGCTCCGTTGTCAGTGATGGTCAGCCCGAGGGCGTCCTCCGTCTTGGTGACCTCCACCTCTTTGGTCTCGCCCCTGACGTGGGCGAAGATGAAGTCCTCCAGGCCGATCTGACCACCTAACAGCTTCTGCATATCCACCTTGTGGGAGTTCAGAGTGCAGAAAAGGATCTAGCCCACAGAGAAGAGAGAGGAGCAATGGTCAGCAGGAAATACATGAGGGTAGTTTGGAACATGAATGATTGTCATCCCATCAAATCAAATCAAATGTATTTATATAGCCCTTCTTACATGAGCTAATATCTCAAAGAGCTGTACAGAAACCCAGCCTAAAACCCCAAACAGCAAGCAATGCAGGTGTAGAAGCACGGTGGCTCGGAAAAACTCCCTAGAAAGGCCAAAATCCCATTCAAAAGAAGAACCATTAAAATGTTAATCTTTCATCCACCTTAACTTGTTAAGTCACAGCAGTATTCAACAACCTGAACAGGTGTGAAATAATGGATGTGGTTTTTAGCTTAATTCAGTAAATATGCCTACATTCCTCTAAATGGAAAGTACTGTAGCTCCGCAAAATGTAATATCATCTAAAGATCTGTATGGAATTTAAGAATGCTCGTCATGATCAAAAGGAGATGACAGGGTCGTGTTCAGTAGGGAGAAAATGTTTTAAACAGAGTGAAATGTTATTAACTGAACTTGCCCAATCAGAACACAGATTTTCGTTTTCTGGTCAATCAATCAATCACATGTATTTATAAACCCCTTTTTACATCAGAGGTTGTCACTAAGTTGTTTTTGACAGTGACCTGGCCTCGACCCCCAAATAGCAAGCAAAAGCAGAAGCAGAAGAACTTTGGCACAAAAACTTTCCAGAAGGAAGAAACCTGCTCTGAGGGGTGGCCCATTCATCCCCTTCTGGTAATATTGAAACTTTTCCGTAACATTGTGCCCTACACTACATTCAACCTTTAACATGACTCACAAACCTCTCCCGACTCCCATGTCATACTACTCAATCCCAACAGCAGAGGGCAGTGTTCCAACATAGATTCACCAAAGAGACTGCCCTTCACGTGGCCATTTTGTGATCTTATCTGTACAGGACAATCCTGGTCCTGGAGAGCCACAGTGTATGCAGGCTTTTCTCCAGCCCAGCACTAACACATTGGATTCACCTAGTGGTCAACTAATCATAGTTTTCAATCTTGTTAGTTTAATGGTTGTTTTGGGGACAGAAATATAAGCATGCACTCACTTCCTGGATCCTTCTGGATTTGCCACTCCTGCTTTTTTTTAACTCCCTCTCAATTCTGCATTTGTTACCTGTAGGTAATGTGTTACCTATACCAGTGGAGGCTGCTGAGGGGAGGACGGGTCATAATAATGGCTGGAATGGAGCTAATGGAATGGCATCAAACCATGTGATTGATGTATTTGATACCGTTCCACTTATTCCGCTCCAGCCATTACCACGAGCTTGTCCTCCCCAATTATGACCCCGCCAACCTCCTGTGGTATAAACTCTTGTCTCAGCCTTGCTCGGTATCGTTGACACTAGTTCAAGGACAGGCATAAATAATCCTGTGTGGAAAGCTTTATTGCAGGTTGTGATGTGAAATGCTGCCAGCTTACATTTACATTACATTTAAGTAATTTAGCAGACGCTCTTATCCAGAGCGACTTACAAATTGGTGCATTCACCAAGCTTGCTCACTTTACTTTTTTTATGCCTATGAGCACATAGATTTCCTGTCCAGACGCCTAGAATATGATTGGAATATGATCAGAAATATAATAAGAATATGATTAGAATATAATCAGAATATGAATAGAATATGATTAGAAATATCATCAGTAAATGATCCGAAAATGATCAGAATATAATCAGAATATGATCGTAATATGATCAAATCAAATTTTTATTTGTCACATACACATGGTTAGCAGATGTTAATGCGAGTGTAGCGAAATGCTTGTGCTTCTAGTTCCGACAATGCAGTGATAACCAACAAGTAATGATTATGATTGATTAGAATAGAATCAGAATATGATTACAATATCATCAGTAAATGATCCGAAAATGATCAGAATATAATCACAATATGATTAGAATAGAATCAGAATATGATCGTAATATGATTAGAATAGAATCAGAATATGATTAGAATATCATCAGTATATGATTGTGCTCTTCTACTGTTCACTTCTTTTATTTGTCCTTTTTGCTGGAATGTGTTTGACATTCAAGAGCACTGAGCAAAATACAAGGGCACAAATGAAGACATGTATGAACATTTTAGTGTACTCCCACTAATAAACCTTCGGTACCACAGTAAAAAAAGGAACCTTCTGTTTTACAGTATCAAATGTGTTCTTGAAACTACATTATATAATTATCTTGACCTACCTTCGATCATCCATATCTTTCTGTCATCTGTCATGGCATTGAGACAGCAACAGGTTGCAGTGTGGATGGCCGTGACCCACTAAAAGGTTGTTCATTAGACCAGATCAGTAGATTTCGCTCGAGGACATTTTGTATGTCCTTCCAGCTGTTTTTACGACATTACTAGAAGGTCATCCTCACATTGGAGATGTTCCACGTTAAAAGCATTCATTAGTTACCATAAAGATGTTAAAAGCATTCATTAGTTACCATAAAGACAACTCAGTAACTCCTTTTTTTAATTTTTTTTTTACAAACTTTGCACCTGTCACTCAGAATTCGGCTCTGGAATGTTCTGGAAATGTTTAATCAATTATTTTAAAACTGACAATTTGTATTTCATCTGTGACAGTTAATCAAAAGTCAAAATGATCAAAGTCCTTCAAACTATGAACATAATCCTGAGCAAATGATTGTGTAGTACATCATGGAAACAGGTCTAATTTGAGACAAAAATAGTCAATCAACCTTAACCCAACAAGGAGACTATTTATACATTACATAATAATTCAAACTATCAGCATGACCTAAAAGCAGAACATCCAAATGATCAGATCGTGTACTGTAATGGCCTAACCAGTCAGCAGAAATGAACAAAGAACAGCCTAGCCTACCGTACCTCCGAGGGAGAGATATGAAACACCTCAGCGATCTTGGCATACAACTCCTTGACATTGGTGAAGCCATGGATGCGGCCTGTAGGGCTGCCATGTGCCAACTGGGTGTGGAAGACGAGCCTGGGCCTCGGGTACTCAGGCGGCCCAGACGGAGGTGGGTCTGAGGGGGGCAGCGGCGGAGCGGAGGGCTCCACACCCCCATGTGTCTGACTCTTCACCTCTTCCTCTGAAGCCGGCCCTCCAGCCTTGTTGCTGTCCTGCGCTAGCGGGCTCATCTCTTCTCCTTTCTGCATCGGCCCCAGCTCTGGGTTGGTGGTCCTCCGTGAGTCCTGGTGTATGCTGCCCTAGCTTGCCAGAGAGAGAGTTGGGACCCTAGGTGCTGCTGAATTAGTGATGAGAGTAGTCAGGTAACGGTAGCCAAAGGAGGCCTGCTCGGCCAGGTGGAAACCCAACACCCAGATGCTGAGCATCGTATGTGTGACACCGGAGACCGAGAGCAGATAGGGAGAACAACAAACATATCACACCAGTTAAGCTGCCTTTATAAAGACCTCATATAACACCATTAGTGTCTGTCTGGGCACCAGGTAAAGGGACTCACACATGACCCCAAAAGGATGGTACGTTTGTGGTAGGGGCTAAAAGCTCTGACCATATCCATGATATCATGTGTCACCTGGAGTTGGTAGACAGACAATGTCCCGATGTTAGTCGTAAGGAGACACTCTGTACTGAGAGTAAAGTCCCTCCAGTCCTCATTAATGAAGAATTAGTAAAGTCAGGGTTGATCCTCCTCAACTTGTCAGCCTTTTTAACCCTACAGCCAGCCCACGGATACACAAGAAGAGTACTTAGCCTGATAAATGGTTGTTTAATTCGACCCTATGCTGAAATGTGTGCCAACAACTATTTAGAGGTTAACAAATATATTGTGATGTAACGATAGATCATAGTAAGACCTAGCATTGATATGTATGTCTGCAGTTTTATTATCTTATTCACAAAACCGTAGACCAATCCTGCAAAATTATGTAGACTACCTAAAGCACAGGACATTCCCTAGGTTTAGGAAACTAGAAGTAAAACATCACCGGATAGTTGTGAAGTAGGAGAGAGAGGCAAATATTAAGAGGTGTACAGGAAGTGGCCAAGCGGAGCTCAAACCCCCCCCCTCGCCAGGGGTCATGTGATTGGCGAACGTTACCACTACAGCACACTTGAAATACACTGAGTTTACAAAACATTAAGAACACATGCTCTTTCCATGACTTAAGACTGTCTAGGTGAATCCAGGTGAAAGCTATGATCCCTTATTGATGTCACTTGTTAAATCCACTTAAAATCACCATGCTTCTACACCAGCATTGCTTGCTGTTTGGGGTTTTAGGCTGGGTTTCTGTACAGCACTTTGAGATATCAGCTGATGTACGAGGGGCTATATAAATAAATTTGGTCAAGAACTGCAACGCTGCTGTTTTTTGCACACAACAGTTTCCTGTGTGTATCAAGAATGGTCCACCACCCAAAGGACATCCAGCCAACTTGATACAACTGTGAGAAGCAATCGAGTCAACATGGGCCAGCATCCCTGTGGAATGCTTTCAACCTCTTGTAGAGTCAACATGGGCCAGCATTCCTGTGGAACGCTTTCAACATCTTGTAGAGTCAACATGGGCCAGCATTCGTGTGGAACGCTTTCAACATCTTGTAGAGTCAACATGGGCCAGCATTCCTGTGGAACGCTTTCAACATCTTGTAGAGTCAACATGGGCCAGCATTCGTGTGGAATGCTTTCAACATCTTGTAGAGTCAACATGGGCCAGCATTTATATAAGTAGGTTTAGGAGCAGGAATATGCGCCTGACATGTCTGGGCTTTTCCCAAGACACAAAGGTATTTTATCTCCCTCTTGCATATGGAAATACCAGCAAATTACTCTCACTCTTGTTGATGATACTGTACTTGTACCATACCTGCATGCTCTTGAATTGTGTGACCCACGCTGATGACGAAAACATTGATATGGAAAGCAATTGTGTGTCAAGAAGAATGCACTATTTAACCATGATATACAGTATATACTATACTTCTGTGTTTTGCTTGTCTTGTAACAATGTCCTATTTATGTCATCCAGTTGTTCTTTTACATTACAATGTTACCTTTATACTGGGATGTACGTAACTTGAAGCGTATTCCTGCTTAGATCAACTTGGTGAGCGACTACTTGCAGTCTCTTTTTCCTCAGGCTGCGTGTGTACATTGTTGCAGTCATGCTGAACCTGCGATTCTGCAGCTGCTGTGGCTTCGCTGGGTCTTTAAAAGTCAAGGTGTCTCTTATCACAAGGTTAATGCTATTACTCACAAGAGAATGATAATGAGGAATGTTCTGACAAAACATACCCTTTTTACAACATCTGAAATAATGTTCTCTAACCAAAGGACATCTTTCACTTTTCCTTGAAGGAGAAAAAAACAGACAGACCAAATTTTTGGAACATCTGTGAAATTTATACACATATGTTCTTACGTATGCCACAAATTACATATTTACTCATCGTGTTCTTCCTTCCAATAAACTCTTGGTCTTCTCTTAAGTCCCCATGATATTTCCTCCTTCTTTTGAGGTAGTGAATAATATTTGAACAGGCAAATGTTTGCCATAGGGCTATATCTATAAAACCATATATCATTTTTACGAGTCATATGGTCAATATTGATAGATGAACAGAATAAATAAAGTCAGGGTTGAAAGGATTTATTGATATTAATCATTTATAGGCACTGACATTTTTTGTAGATAGTTCCCAATGTTTAGTGCCTTTAAATCTTTACAATAAATGGAAATATTTTATTCAAGCTATTAATCTATTATAATTCTATCTGGTTGTGAACTTCAGTTCATCTGTGTTCCTGTGTGGACAATCCAATGCCTGGGATGAACGATGGTCTGTCGACTATTACTAGAATATGACTGGTGCTGTAGGGAAAGATATTTACATTAAATAAATAAATATCAAATGCTCTTTCAGTGTAAGCCACAAAACACCGAAAAAGAATATACATCTAATTTTATAAAAAGTACAATCCATCCTCATGCTTCATTAAAACCGACTCCACTGAACAATTAGAAAAAATGACCACCAGACCCATATTATTATGAAAGCTGATCTGCATTTCCTTTTCAAAATATCATCAATGTATCGCCATCAACCTCTCCCAGCTCTATAAAGGTTTCAGTTGATACAGTTCGGAAGAGTTTGTGCATATATTCTGACGATTTTTGTGACGTTTTCGACTTCGGTTTGTTTTTTTCCGGCTGTTCGAACACACAACATTTTTTCTAGAAGTAAGCAGAAATTCTAAACCATCAACCTCTCTCAGCTCTTGTTTAAATTTAACTAGGCAAGTCAGTTAAAGACAAATTATTATTTACAATGATGGCCTACTGGGGAACAGTGCCATGTTCCGGGGCAGAACAACAGATTTGTACCTTGTCAGCTCGGGGATTCAATCCAGCAACCTTTGCTGGCTCAACGCTCTAACCACTAGGCTACGCTGCCACCCCTACACTCTAACCACTAGGCTACCCTGCCGCCTCTACACTCTAACCACTAGGCACCCTGCCGCTCTTTAATAAACCTTGTTTCCTAAGCCTCTACTTTAAGCACCCTCTTTATCTTCCTGGTCAGGCAGATTTTGGGATGTATCCCTTATAAAAACAGATTTCAGTGTTTGAAACAGCAGTATTTTGGATGCAGTAAATGCAGGATAACTGCAGTTACACTGCAACATTTCTGCAATAAATAAAAAAAAGTATTAGTTTGGACGCAGTATTTGCTGCATACTGATTAACTGCACAAAAAAATGGCTTTGTGTTTGCTGTGGCATTACAGTGCCTCCTCGGTTTCCTTATCTGAAGAGGCGGTTCCAACATATACTGTAGCCATATGAGCTGGTCTGTCATGAGCCTTTAAAAACTTCCCCTAAAAACTAACACTGCCGATGAGTCATATTTTTTTGGGGGGGTGAAACGTCTTGAGGATTTCCAACATATTAATGACTTAACGTTCTTTCAAAATTAGGGTGAAATGGCAAGTAAATGTGCATTTTCAGGGACCACTATAACCAAATGCCATAGATAAGAAAAAGCGGTGTTACCATTTGGTGCTGCAGTTTCTGTCTCACAGGAAATGAGGGGGAAGGGCGACAGACAGACAGGTCACTGGCCACAGTCCTGTGGTGTAAAACAAAAGGCACCAACATACGTCTTGAATGCCACTGCAGTCTTGTGTGAAACACTCATCTTTGGTTCATTTGTAACACATTTTTGTTGATTTAAATGCATTCGCTATTCAGACTTGATGCAGCTGACTGCTTTTAGCCAACCTCTTTTTTTGGGGCATAACGTAATTCCTTTTGGAGCCACTGTTTAAGAGGATGTCATGTTGAAACAACAATACTATAAAGCAGATGATTTTAAAAAGCTAGAATTTAATGTCCACCAACATCCACTAGTTAAATAAATCAAATAATAAAAACGTACACCAATGTACAAACACAGGCCACTCTACATAGGATGTGTATAATATACCATAGGGCAGGCATTTCCACATAAAAACTACCTGCTGCGGTGGTGATTGAACCAGGTTCATAACTCCATATAATATACGTCATACAACAGGCTAATTAATACCTGTAACACACTTCTTCTCTTCGCTAGAGATTATACAACTCACTGAAATGACCATAGAATAGATCATTGAAGTAGACTGGCCTACTAGGCCTAAAGAAAGAAAGATCCAAACGCTTTCAAATTGTTGATACAATATCTTCACCACACTTTCTCGTTTTGATAGCACAATGACGCGGGTTTTGTGTCCAATAAAAAGCAATGGGCGGAGACGAAGAGACAAGTACTGCGAACTGATTGGAAGATTCGTTTGCCATGACATTTTTTTTAATATAACTTGCCTCCTCTCCCATTGGTCGATTGGCTTGGTCCACTTTAAGCTAATTTAATGTGTCGTCATAGCTGGAGCGGGAGAAAAGCAAATCCAGGAGTTGGCGTGCAACTTCTCTGGTGGAGCGGGGTTTTGGAGTCGAACACCGGTTGGAAGAAGAATGCTTGAAAACCGGACAGATCGATTGAAAACCTTCCTGAGGAAGATGGATGAAAAGGCAATCGTTAGAATCAAGCACTTCATGAAAGAAAGGTAAGGATAGATAACCTAACTAACTAACTGTTCTACAAAAAACCGCTAGCCCCAGCTTTATAGCGCTCTGTACCAATGGGTGGATGTGCAAACAAACATATGCTAACTTGACTAACGTTAGCTGGCTATCCGCTTCTTATAAAAGACTAACTGAGCTAGCTAATATCAACGTTTTGAATTCAATGACGTAACTAGACATGTTGTATCATTGCACTAAGCACGTGCACTGAATTGCTTTATATAGTTATTACTATTGTTGCACGAGTCGTTTATGTTCCTCAAGCGGTGCATATACACAGCCCTGTGCGATGTTTAACTGGGTTGTTATGAAACCAAGCCTTGCTAGTTACTTACATCCTAGGTGACATAGCTAGCTATGTCACTACAGTTGTTTATTGAACACATTTCAAAGGTAATCATAGTTACTGTCTCACAAATAAATGCTCGTCAGCTGTCTGTAGTGTCTCAAAGGAGCATTCGTTGTGCAAACAGCTGGACCGACGGCGCGCGTCAACATCGTATATCTTGATGCATAGAGCTTCCTGATTAAAAATGGCTGGCTGTGCTGCATAAATGTAGCTAGTGTTGGATGTTATGCTTTAATTAGGTCGCAGTGGAATACTTTTTACACTCAGGACTTCATATTATCATTGTCACCTTAACTAGCCAAACTCAGAAATTACACAAGCCTACAGTCAAGGAAAGTGAGTATCGTTACATTCAAAATAGGCCCATAATATAAACTTTAAACCACTGTTAACAGAACGGGGTATGTGTTGAGTGTTTTTATTTTTATGAAAATTGACAGCTTACATTGTTATGCTATTGCATCTTCCAATGCTCAGGTTCAGAACAGTTGTAAATCTCATTTGCCTCTCTCACAGCGGAAAACACGATTACCTCATCTTCCTCCTGCACCTCTATGTGGATCAGAATGACAACACTATTTATTTCTCCTGCTGATGTCGGTGATGATCCTGCTCTGCGAATAACCAGAGACTGTAGGGATCGATGTCACAGCAGGGGACACACACAGGAGACCTGTTCTCTTTTCTGTTGAGACTCAGCCCCACATCAGTGTGTCACCGGGGTTTTTATGTTAATGTCAGCTTTAGTGTTATTGTTTTAATCAGCAGTGTGCCACTACTGACTTGTGGCTATCAGAATCAACCATCTCTGCATCATTCAATACATTTTCTTTGTGACAAGGTGTTAAAGTTCAGTCAGACCGTTATGTAAATGTCGGTTAAAGAATCTGGATGCTTGGCCCCAATTCAGGGCATGTCTGCCGGAGCCACGAGACCCGGTTGCCGGTCCGTGTATATATAAACAGAAAGGGCTGAGTCTTTAGGGTAAATCTTCAATGGAAACACATCTTTTTTTTTTTGTCCCCAAGGGTCAAGGGTCAACCACAGGTGGTCTTTCCCTTTTTACATCACGGCTGTTGCACATCACCGTTTAAGCCCCATAGAATAGAAATCCTGTTACTTTCCATCCCCAGTCCCCCGGAAAACAATTGGATTTCCTATTATCCCTGACCCTCTCGGCGATCTCTTTCACTGTTACTGGTATGTGAACGTGACATTGGTCGGGGTAATCTCTCAGGTCCTCTAGTGTCCAGTTATAACAATGTGTACTTGTCTAAGGGAGGATGCGAAGTTTTGAAGTTCAAATAGTCCTACGTTGAAGCTGGGAATAGATGGGGAGGGGCTGCAGTCCAGGGGAGAATTTCAATCGGATTTCCTTGATTTCCTCTGGTCCTCTCGCCTCCCTCTCAAAACCCATTAGATGAGAAGGTCTGAGGTCCTGCCCCTGTGACCTTCTCATCCAATGGGTTTTGAGGAGGAGGCAAGGAGAGAAGACGTGACCAATCAAGGAAATGTAATTGAAATTCTCCTCAGGTGTCCATCTGGCTCCTTGGAGGTGCTTTTTATTTGACCAGGTAAGTTGACTGCGAAGACATTCTCATTTACAGCAATGATTTTGGGCATAGTTACAGAGGAGAGGAAAGGGGGAAGAATGAGCCAATAGGAACCTGGGGGTGTTTAGGTGGCTCACAACCAGGGGAGGCTTACATTACCAGACTAAGGGGACTTAACCAAACCTTTGAATTATTGTTATTTAAGGCTAAGCCTAACTCTTGAGGTTTTTGATATACTCATTTTTGTACTTTCATGGTGTGAGAGCCAGGTGGGAGTTTCCTGCTTGGTGGTGTGACTATCATGAGGCTCTGCTGGAAGAATTTCCTTCTGTCTGTGTTGGCTGAACATGGAGGAAGTGGCAGGAGCCCATGGGGTGGTATGACACTCCCAAAACACATTGTTCGGCTGGGCCTGACGGCACGTTGTTTGGCACCCTGCCTTGTCCTGTTGGACCAGTCTGCTGCAGAGCAAAGCTGCACCCTCCTTGAACCCTCGCTGGCCTCTGTTCACATCACTTGATTAGTTGACTGTTTTGCTCTTGCTCAATACTGGGATGTAAAAGTAGATTTGGCATATTTGCTTGACTTGAACTGTGCTGTTTGTTTGCCCTTGTGGCACTTAGATTAGGCTGAACAAAAACTGCTTTTGGATAGTTCTGTTAACCTTAGTTATTCGTACAACATATTGATGTATGGCCACGTGTGAAAGCTTTGGAAGTTGTACTTTCCCTTGCTTTTAATCGGTGCACTGTAAAACCATTTATTTTAACAAGTTTTGTGTTTGGCAGGAGATTGCCAGTTTACCTGACTGGACTTTTTTTTTTTTTTTTTCCTGTCTGACCACCGCATCTGTCAAAGCTCTTTCTGTCAAAGCTTTGGGACTTCTGCAACTCTTGATTCTGTCAAAGCTGATTGGCTCTTGATTCTGAAAGCTCTTGAGGACCACCGCATCTGTCAAAGAAAACCATTCAAAGCAGTTTAAAGCCTGACTTCTGTCAGCTCTTGAGGACCACCATTTTTTTTTTTTTTCTTCAAAGCTCTTGAGGACCACCATTCTGTCAAAGCTCTTGAGGACCACCGCATCTGTCAAAGCTCTTGAGGACCACCATTCTGTCAAAGCTCTTGAGGACCACCGCATCTGTCAAAGCTCTTGAGGACCACCATTCGTGGAGTCGTGGGACAACTTTTGCTGCTCTGAAATGCCCCTATCTAGTCCACACTTTAGCTTATGCAATGCAGTTGCTTTTGCGGACTTGAGGAGATATCGTATACCACCTCAATGAGGATAGTGTACTACCAGATCTGTTCCCATCTGCACAAACTGATATTAATAGATACTTTCTTTTGTCATTCACACATCTCAAAGCCCGCTTCTATTGGGAGGCCTGGTGTTTTGTTTGATACCCGGAAATGTGTTTTAGGTTAGAGCCCTGCACGGGCATACATTTTAAGACTGAGCCTTACCCATGCCTGCGACATTCAGACCCTACCTGGGCTCGATGCTTCTATCAATTGTAAGGTCTGTCTGTCCCTGCTGAAATCAGAAATAACTTCCTCTGTGAGGATAAATTAATTAACTGTGCCTCTCTCACTCGCACCCTGTGCACAGCTTGCTCTGCATGCGCTCTACTCATGGCGAACTGAGTCTGGGTATCCATAGCAACGGCTCGGCTTGGGCTGCTCTGCTCAGTGAACATATGAGAGCAGTAACTGTTAGCTACTTTTCATCACTTAACTCGGACAAATCTCAAGGAACATTTATTTTCTGTGAAATAATGTTGCCTGTCTTGTATTTGACGAGGTTGGAGAATTTGACACCATTTTATGATCTTAGTCAGATATGACTGTACTGTGTGGCAGAGCACACGAGAATGGCTCAGCTTCAAAATGTTAGCGCTACGTTCTGTGATGCCCTGCCCGTCCCATACATAACCCCATGTATAATGGCTGGGAATGGCAATGGTAAGAGCTGTTCTGCGATAAGCCCTCTCACCTCCTTGTGTGACCACAGCAGCCAATACATATCGTACCCAGTGATTTTAAACTGAAGCGGACAAATGAAGGCAGAAATCAAGTGGATAGGGATGGAGGGCGGCAGGGTAGCCTAGTGGTTAGAGCGTTTGACTAGTAACCGGAAGGTTGCAAGTTCAAACCCCCGAGCTGACAAGGTACAAATCTGTCGTTCTGCCCCTGAACAGGCAGTTAACCCACTGTTCCTAGGCCGTCATTGAAAATAAGAATTTGTTCTTAACTGACTTGCCTTGTTAAATAAAGGTAAAATAAAGGTGCTGTTGGTCCAAGCTCGTACAATGTGTGCACAGGTGAAATTGTGTGTCGACTTGGCCTAATGTGTTATTTATGTATATTTTTCAGCAGAGAAGTGGTCAGTAGCCACCCTGCTTAACATTGCAGCCCTAAAGAGTCGACTCAGAGTTTAAACCATATTTTAGTTTGTCTTGTTGCCAAAGCAAACAACTGGCCTTTTGACATGCAAGTGTGAAGTCCTTTTCAATTTCAAATGTCATTGAATTGGCCTGATGAGGAAGAGCTCTTCAGCTGATAGGCCAATCTGCTTCTTTGTGGTCCACCACAAGAGAGAGAGAGAGATAGAGACCACTTAACAGGCCTTTTACTGAGGACTGTGAAAGAGACTCTTGACAACTCGCTTCGTTATGCAAAAATGTAATTCATGCTAGAAAAGTAACCTTTTTGCATTTGACTCTTTCACAGTCAAGGCCTGTTAAGTGGTCTATGTTAAGTGGTCTTCTGTGGCTCAGTTGGTAGAGCATGGCACTTGCAACATTGAGGTAGTGGGTTCGTTTCCTGCGACCACTTCTATGTAAAATGTATGCATGAATAAGTCGCTTTGGATGAACATGTCTGCTAAATGGCACATAAAAGTGGATTTACACATACTAGAAAGTAGGAGAAGTAAAGGGCTAATTTAAGACTGCTGGCCGTTGTGGAATCTCTGTCCAGGAGGTGTTATTAAATATGGCAATCCGTGGGCAGACTTAAGGTGAAAGGGAGATTTTTTTATTTATTTTTTTTGTGCCTTTTTTGTTCTTACCCAGAGTCCGATTTAACTGATGAATACAATTTATGTCTTTACATTTTTTAAAGGTAGTTTCTGGACCAATTTGCTAACTAGCATTGGCTGAATGACTGGCAGTCTCTGGGATCAGCTAGTGTCTAAGGTGTGAGAATGAGTCGCTAAGTTATAGCCTCAGCCCCAAGTGGCTACCTCTCCTTGTGTCCTCCTGAAAACACAGATGGCAATGTTTATTATCTCCCCCACCACCAACATTAGTTGTGACTCCCAAAAGTGTAAAACATTTTTTTTAAAGAAGTGCGTTCAACCTGAAGACTCAAATTTGGATCCACCTACGGGCTTAATTTGAACTCATGCCTCTGAAAGGTGTCCTTTTCTAACCGGCACCATTGTCCATGTGTATTTTGATTCCTTGGACTCATTGTACTGGTTGTTTTGTAGCACCATCCCCTTGAGTCGTTTTGAATTTGACTGCCATTTTAGTGACTCGGTGTCATTTGAAGTCATTTTCATGCTGTGGTGAGAATAGAGGCTGGTGTTACTTCCACACCTCACACTCTTCCCTTCCCAATGTCAGCTGTTTCCAAGGTAACGCCAGGTGACACAATATGAGCGGGGTCAGTGTGGCCAACCCTCTTGTTTTTTTCATCCCCCACTCTCTCTCACACTCTCGTGCTCTCTGTGTGTCTCTCTCTCTCTCTCTCTCTGTGTGCTGCTTCTCTTCCTACCCTTCAATGTTGTTTTGAACTGCAGCTGTAAAAGAGACCTTTACACCCGTTGACTGTCTGCAGTTGCTCCCGGGTTCAGCAGAGAGCAAAAAGTACTCTCCCTTTTCTCACACACACACACTGCTTGTGCTCAGACCAGCGGGCGCTCTCTCTCTCTCTGTAGCAGCTGAAGAAAAGGTGGTTTAGGACAAGCTTGGCTGATCATGGAGAGAGGAAACAGCCAGTGGTATGACCAGGATGCTGCAGACTGTGGCCGTGCAGGGAATGGGGCGAGGTAGGGCTCTTTATCCTCTTCACCTGTCACAGCCTACTCACTGCCTGTTTATATTCTGGACTGATCAAGGTGTGAGTGAATGCCATCAATGCTGTTCCATTTTACGTGAGTATGACTTTTCTCACTCTGTGTCGACTGCAGATTTAGCCAAGCAGCTTCCTTGACTCCAACCACCAGGACGCAGGACGCAACGTTTTGAAAAGTTCAGATAGAAATAGGCTATGTAGAACAAACGTGCCTCTGACGTGTAGAATAAGGAATAGCATCAGCTATAAATCGTGGCATTTCTATCTGCGACGTTCAACAACGTTTGATTGCTGAACCGTGGCCCAGGATTAGTCATGGCCTCCATGGACGAAGTCCAGTCCCAGAGGGAGCGGAACCACCTCTAGATCACATCCTATTGGCCTCAAGTGATCTGCTGGTGACTTCCTTGGGGGCATACAGCGGGTTGGCTACACTTCCAGGATTACAAGCTCGTTACCTTGGAGGTCATCACCCTGATCTTTTAAAGTGCTTCTGGGTGGTGGGCTGCTGCTAAACCGATATAGAGGACATAGAAACCATGGGGGAAACACTGTTGTATGACAATGTGGATTACTTTAGTAGACTGCAGTTTCCCTTATACAACTTCTAGCATGCAGCAAATTGGTTGCTTGACTTTGTTATTCCCCCTGCATTTCATTGGCTGTTGCATTTTTATTGTATTCTGTGATTTGGACCTCACTGACCACGTGTTACAAGTAGGCTACAGTGCGGTGGATTCTCGTCTCAAACTTAGCAAACATGTGTATATATATTTTTTTTTTGGAAGGCCTCTACAACAAACAGTGTAGCCAGCAAGTACTGTGTGACTGGCTGCCAGCCAACACTCCAAATAAGCACATGCACACATGTTACGTGGCAGGATCTGAGAGTTCAGCTGTCTAAACATGCACACATGTTACGTGGCAGGATCTGAGAGTTCAGCCATCTAGGCATGCACACATGTTACGTGGCAGGATCTGAGAGTTCAGCCATCTAAACATGCACACATGTTACGTGGCAGGATCTGAGAGTTCAGCTGTCTAAACATGCACACGTTACGTGGCAGGATCTGAGAGTTCAGCCATCTAGGCATGCACACATGTTACATGGCAGGATCTGAGAGTTCAGCTGTCTAAACATGCACACGTTACGTGGCAGGATCTGAGAGTTCAGCCATCTTGGCATGCACATTCCATCCCCATGATGGCTTTGAGACTTGGCCCATGTGTTCTGTCTTCTGTACCACAGCCGGGGCCGGTTCGATCAGATTCTCATCTTCCTCATTTTTGTTTATAGAAAAACGCAATGACTGGCATGATCTAATTGTCAGACATTCCTCAATGAGGTAGAAATGTTGAAATGTATGTTTTCACTAATGCCTATACGTAACATGTGTTTTCTTGCCGGGGGGGGCATAATTACAAATCATTTGTAAGACTGCAAATTGACCGCAAGAAGCCTGACTAAAACATAATAATTTCAAACAAATTGTATACGATCATGTGCATCTATTATGCATGATAAAACTTGAACAGATTTCCCCAAAAAATCACGGGTGTTTTTAGTCTTCTGTCCAATTAAAATAAGTTTTGCTCACAACATTGTGGGGGGGGGGAGGGGGGGGGAGAATGAAACCAAATTGTGCCCGCTGGCTGCTCGTTGAGGAATCCTGCTCTCTGTGTTCTACCTGGACTGTAAGCAGCCGAAAGGGAAACCATAAAACCTGTGTTCCTGTAACAGTGCTAAGTGTTTTACTATTGGGAGGTTTTGCTGGTCATTGTTTGCCTTTATACAGAGCTGATCATGTCATCCCGGTGACGTAACTGTCACATGGTGCGTGATGTAAGTAGTTTTCCAGTCAACTACAATTTTGTAATTGTCCGTGACTTATGTTTTATACAACACCTTATTGCTATCTGATATAACCTAGGCCTAATGCTTTTTGAAAGTGATGTGTGCCTGTGGTATAATTGGCAGTTCATACATTAGTGCGAGGCATATTGACAATTATAAACTGGGTGGTACAAGCCCTGAATTCAGATTTGGCTGAAAGCCATGGTATACCATGGGTCATTTTACTGATCTAATTACGTTGGTAACCAGTTTATAATAGCAATAAGGCTCCTCAGGGTTTGTGATATATGGCCAATATACCACGGCCAAGGGCTGTGTCTAGGAACCCCGCGTTGCATCTTGCCTAAGAACAGCCCTTAGCCGTGGTGTAATGGCCATATATCACACCTCCTCGGGCCTTATTGCTTAATTCGTGACCACTCATGTATGTCATGTAGCTAAGGATGTATGTCCTGAAGGAACCAGTGCAGGACTAGGTAGACCATGGCATATAGACAATGCTGGTATGTCATGTAGCTAAGGATGTATGTCCTGAAGGAACCAGTGCAGGACTAGGTAGACCATGGCATATAGACAATGCTGGTATGTCATGTAGCTAAGGATGTATGTCCTGAAGGAACCAGTGCAGGACTAGGTAGACCATGGCATATAGACAATGCTGGTATGTCATGTAGCTAAGGATGTATGTCCTGAAGGAACCAGTGCAGGACTAGGTAGACCATGGCATATAGACAATGCTGGTATGTCATGTAGCTAAGGATGTGTGTCCTGAAGGAACCAGTGCAGGACTAGGTAGACCATGGCACATAGACAATGCTGGTATGTCATGTAGCTAAGGATGTGTGTCCTGAAGGAACCAGTGCAGGACTAGGTAGACCATGGCATATAGACAATGCTGGTATGTCATGTAGCTAAGGATGTGTGTCCTGAAGGAACCAGTGCAGGACTAGGTAGACCATGGCATATAGACAATGCTGGTATGTCATGTAGCTAAGGATGTGTGTCCTGAAGGAACCAGTGCAGGACTAGGTAGACCATGGCATATAGACAATGCTGGTATGTCATGTAGCTAAGGATGTATGTCCTGAAGGAACCAGTGCAGGACTAGGTAGACCATGGCATATAGACAATGCTGGTATGTCATGTAGCTAAGGATGTATGTCCTGAAGGAACCAGTGCAGGACTAGGTAGACCATGGCATATAGACAATGCTGGTATGTCATGTAGCTAAGGATGTATGTCCTGAAGGAACCAGTGCAGGACTAGGTAGACCATGGCACATAGACAATGCTGGTATGTCATGTCTGTCACCAACGGTTAATTTGATACCGGTTTTCTAAACGGGACTCACTTGGCAGGATTTAGAGTTGCGTGGGTGGAAATCGTTGAAATATTATTAAATGCATTTCAAGGAAATGACATGTAATGGAAGGGGGTGTGACAGAGTAAATTCATCAGAACAACTCTTGAATTTTTTTGCTCAACAAACTACATGCACCTTTCTCACGAAAAGCAAGAGCAGCAGCATAAATTATACAAATGTATCTGGTTCTACTGCAGCAGTAGAGTTTGGATATGTACAATTCAGTTCAAATTACACGTACCCGTGACAGTCAGAGCTGACACGTACCCGACCCGTGACAGTCAGATCTGACACGTACCCGACCCGTGACAGTCAGATCTGACACGTACCCGACCCGTGACAGTCATATCCGTCACGTACCCGACCCGTGACAGTCAGATCTGACACGTACCCGACCCGTGACAGTCAGATCCGACACGTACCCGACCCGTGACAGTCAGATCCGACACGTACCCGACCCGTGACAGTCAGATCCGACACGTACCCGACCCGTGACAGTCAGATCCGACACGTACCCGACCCGTGACAGTCAGATCCGACACGTACCCGACCCGTGACATTATTTCAAATTCTTGATTTGGACCTGTTCGGGTCCGGATTGGATCTCGGGTATTCGGGTACACCTCCCTGGGTTTCTCAGACTGTCCCTGAACAAGATGTCTTCAAGCTAAACGAGATCCACAGGCTAGCCTATATAAGAAGGATCTGTAATTCATTCATTTCCACTCTGAGCTAGTGGAACTTTTTTAGATTACGGGAAGGGCTATTTTTTTTTTTGGTTTTTACATGTCCCCACCTGTGCATTGCGCCACTAAGTGCAGGAGGCGTGGGCCCTTAGGCTTACGTCACCCACTACGAAGTGTCACACCATTTCAACACAAAGCCACATCCTTTAGGTAATAGAACTGCTTTCACTTGAAGGATATGGCCAGACTGAACTGGTTCAGAAGTCACTCAGAAAAAAACACTCCATTGCAGCAGTGTTGGAAAGAAAAGAGGACCTTTTACGTTTTCAACTGTTGTTTTGTTTTGACTGACGGCACATAATGGATTGAAGTGTGCTTTTATTCCGATAAGGTCTTGCTATGAATAGGTATATGAGTTTTCGGTCATCTGGGAGACTGCGTCTGAACGGGTAAGACTTTAGACGGCAGTTTACTCATTTGATTGTATAATTCTTTTCAGGCAAATTATTTTGACTTCTTGCACAGACATTCACGATTCAGGTTGAGACCAGTTTTGTCATGTTACGTTGATCTTCGTCTAGTGTGTTTTTTGTTAGTTTTTTTTGTATTCTAACTCCATTGAGATTTCTATTTTCTATGTTCTATTTATGTCCTTTGGAGAGAAAATATCAACTCTGTCCTATGATTGCCTTTATGGGATTCGACTTGGGCTTACATTCTGAAATGGAAGTGATTTGAAGATGTTTGATTCTCACAACTGGCACTATATATATATATATATATATATATATATAACATTATAATTCCTCTTGGGTCGCTAAGGTTAGGATCTGTATTTCTCTATTTTAATGATAATTATGTTTTATAGATCAGATATCATATGCATTTTACCACTATCCACAACTACCAATGCAAAAATGATCATTCTTGTTTTTTCAAGAATGATCATTTGATCATGATCAAATTCTTATTGTCAATGACTGCCTAGGAACAGTGGGTTAACTGCCTTGTTCAGGGGAACAGTGGGTTAACTGCCTTGTTCAGGGGAACAGTGGGTTAACTGCCTTGTTCAGGGGAACAGTGGGTTAACTGCCTTGTTCAGGGGAACAGTGGGTTAACTGCCTTGTTCAGGGGAACAGTGGGTTAACTGCCTTGTTCAGGGGAACAGTGGGTTAACTGCCTTGTTAACTGCCTTGTCAGCTCGGGATTTGATCTTGCAACCTTTAGGTTACTAGTCCAACGCTCTAACTACTAGGCTTCCTGCCGTCCCGATTACGGGAAGGGCTTTTTTTGTTGAGCCAATAAATGTTAAACACCTTTTGGCAGTAATTGCATCTGTGAGTTGTCTTGGGTGAGTCTCTAACAGCTTTGCACACCAGGATGGTGCAATATTTGCCAATTTCTATTATTTTCAAAGTAATAATGGGCAAGGTGAATACAGGACCGCCAAGGAGTCCTGCTGAAAGGTGAATTTGTTTCCAGTGTCTGGTGGCAAGCTGACCGAAGCAGTTATTTAAAAAAATATATATATATATTTTTTTTTATATTTTTTTTTTTGCCGGTGCTTAGCTCCATCTCTCGTTTAATTTTATCCTTATGTGTCAAGCATACCCATACCATGATGCAGTGTTTTGGAATATTTTTGTATTCTTTTGTTGTTTTCAAACTGTCATTTAGGTCATTTATTGTGGAGTAACTACAATGTTGATTTAATATTTCTCCCATCACAGCCTAGGAACTCTGTAGCGGTTTTAAAATCACTAATGATCTCATGGTAACGTCTCTGAGCAATTTCCTTTCTGTCCAGAACAGTTCAGAAGACTATTTTTGTTTCTGGGTGGTTTAAATCATCAACCACAGCCTGACCATGTTTAGAGATACATATTCAATGTCTGATTGGTTATTGTTACCCATCTACCAATCACTGCCCTTTGAGGGTTTTGAAACGTTCCTTGGTCTTTTGTAGTTGAATCTGTGCTTCAACACATGACTGAGGGACCTGATGTACAGTGCCTTGTGAAAGTATTCGGCCCCCTTGAACTTTGCGACCTTTTGCCACATTTCAGGCTTCAAACATAAAGATATAAAACTGTATTTTTTTTGTGAAGAATCAACAAGTGGGACACAATCATGAAGTGGAACGACATTTATTGGATATTTCAAACTTTTTAAATAAATCAAAAACTGAAAAATAAAGCGTGGAAAAAATACAGCTTTATATCTTTATGTTTGAGGCCTGAAATGTGGCAAAAGGTCGCAAAGTTCAAGGGGGCCGAATACTTTCGCAAGGCACTGTATGTAAACTCAGCAAAAAAATAAACGTCCTCTCACTTCAACTACGTTTATTTTCAGCAAACCTAACGTGTAAATATTTGTATGAACATAACAACTGAGACATGAACTGAACAAGTTCCACAGACATGTGACTAACAGAAATTTAATGTGTCCCTGAACAAAGGGGTGGTCAAAATCAAAAGTAAGTCAGTATCTGGTGTGGCCACCAGCTGTATTAAGTACTGCAGTGCATCTCCACCTCATGGACTGCACCAGACTTGCCATTTCTTGCTGTGAGATGTTACCTGACTCTTCCACCAAGGCACCTGCAAGTTCCTGGACATTCCTTGTGGGAATGGCCCTAGCCCTCACTCTCCGATCCAACAGGTCCCAGACATGAGAGATCTGGGCTTCCCATGGCAGAACACTGACATTCCTGTCTTTCAGGAAATCACGCACAGAATGAGCAGTATGGCTGGTGGCATTGTCATGCTGGAGGGTAATGTCAGGATGAGCCTGCAGGAAGGGTACCACATGAGGGAGGAGGATGTCTTCCCTGTAACGCACAGCGTTGAGATTGCCTGCAATAACAAGCTCAGTCCGATGATGCTGTGACACCGCCCCAGACCATGACGGACCCTCCAACTCCTCATCGATCCCGCTCCAGAATACAGGCCTCAGTGTAACGCTCATTCCTTTGGCGATAAACGCAAACCCGACCATCATCCCTGATGAGACAAAACTGCGACTCGTCAGTGAAGATCACTTTTTGTCAGTCCTGTCAGGTCCAGGTAGGCAAGTTGAGAACAAGTTCTCATTTACAATTGCGACCTGGCCAAGATAAAGCAAAGCAGTTCGACAGATACAACGACACAGAGTTACACATGGAGTAAAACAAACATGCAGTCAATAATACAGTATAAAAGTTCAATGGGTTTGTGCCCATAGACAACGTTGTTGCCGGTGATGTCTGAGGGCCTGCCTTGAAAAATTAAAGGAGAGCCGCACACTCTAGAAGCTCCGACGCAATAATTGAATGACTTGTCTGTCGGTTGTCTTCATCAGTGCCTTACAACAGGCCTACAAGCCCCCAGTCCAGCCTCTCTCAGCATATTGCGGACAGTCTGAGCAGTGATGGAGGGATTGTGCATTCCTGGTGTAACTCGGGCAGTTGTTGCTATTCTGTACCTGTCCCGCATGTGTGATGTTCAGATGTACAGATCCTGTACAGGTGTTACACATGGTCTGCCACTGCGAGGACGATCAGCTGTCCGTCCTGTTGCGCTGTCTTAGGCGTCTCACAGTATGAACATTACAATTTATTGCCCTGGCCACATGCAGATGAGCAGGAAGCCAGGGAATCTTTCTTTTGGTGTTTTTCAGTCAGTAGAAAGGCCTCTTTAGTGTCCTAGGTTTTCATAACTGACCTTAATTGCCTACTGTCTGTAAGCTGTTAGTGTCTTATCGACCGTTCCACAGGTGCATGTTCATTCATTGTTTATGGTTCATTGAACAAGCATGGGAAACAGTGTTTAAACCCTTTACAATAAAGATCTGTGAAGTTATTTGGATATTTACGAATTATCTTTGAAAGACAGGGTCCTGAAAAAGGGACGCTTCTTTTTTATGAGTTTATGGAGGAAGTCAATAAAAATCATGTCAACCCTTATTTAACAAAGGGATTCCATGTAACTTATTATGTGATTTTTGTTAAGCCACATTTTACTCCTGAACTAATTTAGTGAATAAATAATAGTATGTGAACATTTGTTTAATTTTATTTTCCCTTTGACATGGAGGAGCCTGTTTTGTCTACATCAATGACAGTCACCAATCCATTTCAATCCCACTTTGTAACGCAACCAAATGTGAACATTCAAAGGAGCTGAATACTTATGATACCCACTGTACATGGGGTTTATACACCCATATTTCTTGACAACCCTTAACCCTCAACACTTAATCAAATAACTGGTTTACAAAAGAACTCTATACAATGGGTGTAAGCAGTGGTCCTAGTAATTAATTATACCTCTCTTCTCTGTATGTATCAACGAGGTCGCTCTTGCTGCAGGTGATTCCTTGATTCACCTCTACGCAGACGACATCATTCTGGATACAGCTGGCCCTTCTTGGACACTGTTAAACGCTAGTAAAACTAAATGCATGCTTTTCAACCGCTCTCTGCCCGCACCCGCCCGCCCGACCTAGCATCACTTCTCTGGACGGTTCTAACTTAGAATATGTGGACAACTACAAATACCTAGGTGTCTGGCTACACTGTAAACTCTCCTTCCAGACTCAAATTAAGCATCTCCCAATCCAAAATTAAATCTAGAATCTGCTTCCTATTTTGCAACAAAGCCTCCTTCACTCACGGTGCCAAACATCCTCGTAAAACTTACTATCCTACCGATCCTCGACTTTCGGCGACGTCATCTACAAAATAGCTTCCAATACTCTACTCAGACTACATCCAATTTGCTATCACAGTGCCATCTGTTTTGTCACCAAAGACCCATATACCACCCACCACTGCGACCTGTATGCTCTCGTCGGCTGGCCCTCGCTACATATTCATCGCCAGACCCACTGGCTCCAGGCCATCTAAGTCTTTACTAGGCAAAGCACTGCCTTCTCAGCTCACGGGCCACCATAACAACACCCACCTGTAGCACGTGCTCCAGCAGGTATATTTCACTGGTCATCCCCAAAGCCAACACCTTTGGCCACCTTTCCTTCCAGTTCTCTGCTGCCAATGACTGGAACGAATTGTAAACATTGCTGGAGTTAGAGACCTATAACTGCCTCACTAACTTTAAGCATCAGCTATCTGAGCAGCTTACCGATTGCTGCACACAGCCCATCTGTAAATGGCCCAACCAATCTACCTACCTCATCCCCATATTGTTTTTTAACTTTTTTTGCTCTTTTGCACACCAGTATTTCTACTTGCACATCAGCATCTGCACATCTATCACTCCAGTGTTCATTTGCTAAATTGTAATCAAATCAAATTTATTTGTCACATACACGTGGTTAGCAGATGTTAATGCGAGTGTAGTGAAATGCTTGTGCTTCTAGTTCCGACAATGCAGTAATAACCAACGAGTAATCTAACCTAACAATTCCACAACTACTACCTTATACACACAAGTGTAAAGGGATAAAGAATATGTACATAAAGATATATGAATGAGTGATGGTACAGAGCGGCATAGGCAAGATTCAGTCGACGGTATCGAGTACATTATATACATATGAGATGAGTAATGTAGGCTATGTAAACATATTAAGTAGCATTGTTTTAAAGTGGCTAGTGATATATATTTTACATCAATTATCATTATTAAAGTGGCTGGAGTTGAGTCAGTGTGTTGGCAGCAGCCACTCAATGTTAGTGGTGGCTGTTTAACAGTCTGATGGCCTTGAGATAGAAGCTGTTTTTCAGTCTCTCGGTCCCAGCTTTGATGCACCTGTACTGACCTCGCCTTCTGGAAGATAGCGGGGTGAACAGGCAGTGGCTTGAGTGGTTGTTGTCCTTGATGATCTTTATGGCCTTCCTGTGACATTGGGTGGTGTAGGTGTCCTGGAGGGCAGGTAGTTTGCCCCCGGTGATGCGTTGTGCAGACCTCACTACCCTCTGGAGAGCCTTACGGTTGTGGGCGGAGCAGTTGCCGTACCAGGCGGTGATACAGCCCGCCAGGATGCTCTCGATTGTGCATCTGTAAAAGTTTGAGTGCTTTTGGTGACAAACCAAATTTCTTCAGCCTCCTGAGGTTGAAGAGGCGCTGCTGCGCCTTCACGATGCTGTCTGTGTGGGTGGACCAATTCAAATTCAGTTTGTCCGTGATGTGTATGCCAAAGAACTTAACTTACTACCCTCTCCACTACTGTCCCATCTGGGGATAGGGGGGTGTTCCCTCTGCTGTTTCCTGAAGTCCACAATCATCTCCTTAGTTTTGTTGACGTTGAGTGTGAGGTTATTTTCCTGACACCACACTCCGAGGGCCCTCACCTCCTCCCTGTAGGCAGTCTCGTCGTTGTTGGTAATCAAGCCTACCACTGTAGTGTCGTCCGCAAACTTGATGATTGAGTTGGAGGCGTGGATGGCCACGCAGTCGTGGGTGAACAGGGAGTACAGGAGAGGGCGCAGAAACACACCCTTGTGGGTCCCCAGTGTTGAGGATCAGCGGGGTGGAGATGTTACCTACCCTCACCCGTCAGGAAGTCCAGTACCCAGTTGCACAGGGCGGGGTCGAGACCCAGGGTCTCGAGCTTGATGACGAGCTTGGAGGGTACTATGGTGTTAAATGCTGAGCTGTAGTCGATGAACAGCATTCTCACAGGTATTCCTCTTGTCCAGATGGGTTAGGGCAGTGTGCAGTGTGGTTGAGATGATTGCGTCGTCTGTGGACCTATTTGGGCGGTAAGCAAATTGGAGTGGGTCTAGGGTGTCAGGTAGGGTGGAGGTGATATGGTCCTTGACTAGTCTCTCAAAGCACTTCATGATGACGGAAGTGAGTGCTACGGGGTGGTAGTCGTTTAGCTCAGTTACCTTATCTTTCTTGGGAACAGGGACAATGGTGGCCCTCTTGAAGCATGTGGGAACAATAGACTGGGATAAGGATTGCTTGAATATGTCCGTAAACACACCAGCCAGCTGGTCTGCGCATGCTCTGAGGGCGCGGCTGGGGATGCCGTCTGGGCCTGCAGCCTTGCGAGGGTTGACACGTTTAAATATTTTACTCACGTAGGCTGCAGTGAAGGAGTCCGCAGGTCTTTGTTGCGGGCCATGTCAGTGGCACTGTATTGTCCTCAAAGCGGGCAAAAAAGTTATTTAGTCTGTCTGGGAGCAAGACATCCTGGTCAGCGACTGGGCTGGTTTTCTTTTTGTAATCCGTGATTGACTATAGGACCCTGCCACATACCTCTTGTGTCTGAGCTGTTGAATTGTGAATTACTTCGCTACTATGGCCTATTATTGCCTTACCTCCTTACACTGTATATAGATTTTTCTATTATGTTATTGACTGTGCTTTTGTTCATCCCACGTGTAACTCTTGTTTTTTTGTCACACTGATTTGTTTTATCTTGGCCAGGTCGCAGTTGTAGGCCAGTTGAGAACAAGTTCTCATTTACATGGTTAAATAAAGGTGAAATAAAAAATAAGGATTGGCTTATTATCATTACCAAGATTAAGGTTCTACTTGCCAAAACTGACCCAAAAATGTTTTTTTTTGGCAATGAGGCCCTTCAATCTGCAAATAATAGGAGACGGCTATTATGAATCAGCAAACAATTGACCCGACTACTAAAGGCCATTCACGCCTCTGTGTTTGTAAGGTAGTGGTAAGTATAAAAAAAAATTAAAACATTTAAAAGTACTTTTTAGTCATTTTGGTAATGAGAAGGCGAGGTGTCCTAAAGGGGGTATTCGAGAGTAAGAACCTAATTATGAAGGCCTAGAAGTCAAGAAATTTGTGAGGATGACGACTCCTAGATTTTATGCATCATTGGTGAATAACTTTTTAAAATATATATATATATTTTTTTTTACAGTAACTTGAAAAAGTGTTACGGTAATTAGTAATGTCCAGACGCATTTTACGTAATACGTATTAGTTGTAATGTAAACTTCTACTATTAATAAAAATATGATTCATGGACAAACTACAGCAACCTATTGTTAGGGTTTTCTAAAGTAAAATTATCCAACCATTTTAATCATGACATTTCAGTAATGAGAATTTTTGGGGGTGAAAATGTTTGTAAAAAAAAATTGTCAAATGTATTTAAAACAAGACATCTTAGTCTTCAGAGTGATATTTGATTGTTGGCAGATGCATCATGGGTTTTCTAACTCCATTTACTACTGCCATAGTGAAACGCCTCAATATATAACTGTCTAGATCTGTCATTCTCATCGGAAACCAGTCTAAGAAGCAGTATGTCTGTTCTCTGTGCTATTTCTATGCTCCCTGGTCTAAAGTTTGGTTTTTGGGTCTTCTTACTTTCTGTTTTGCACACCAACTGAAAATACAATTTTTTTGGTTATGAAAATTATTTTTGTTGCAGTGGTTTAGATGGTACAATGATTATCTACACTATACTTGCTTGTTTTGTCGCAAACTGAAATTAGGCGAACTATTAGAATTTTAGCAACCAGGAAATGGCAGGGGGATTTCAGCATAGTGCATCTTTTGAAACTGGTTTCATGAGAATCACCCATATGATTTGCCTACAAGGAAGCTAGTCACCAATCACCTTGCTTTGCTGTGTTTACCAGAATGCTGTGGTTTACTAGCTAGCACCTTGCAGACTTGTCACAGTGTGTGACACACCACTGTGACTGATATGATAATTCAGGCTACAGAAAAAGGGTCACCTTTTCCACTCATCATAAAGATATTTTCTCTCATTTCACAATGAACTTGTCTCCTAGTGGCTGAAATATTCATATCCATCTTAATGGCTTGTATTTAAGTTAGCCCTCTGAAGGAATTAGGCTAGACGCCATGTTTGTAAAGCAGCTCTTCATTACATAATTCATATTCGATACTTGGTTCGACAATTGTCAAGTCTAAATACAAGTATATGTTGTCTCTCTTTAGCCCCTCATACATCAGTGGCTTAAGATTGACGGGTGCTTTGGTTGATCTATTTTGCCCTGTCACTGAACCCTTCTGGTCCTCTCTAACAGCTACCAGGTGGAGAGCGGAGGACTGTCTGTGAAGAAGGAGAGTAAGACGCTGGAGAAGACCAGGAAACCCTTCAGTCTGGAGGAGACCCAACTGGAGCTGCTGCAGCAGAGCAAATCTTTCACCAGACAAGCCCCTGTCAGGTAACTACACTGACCCTGTGCAACCATGTACACAAGACTTGGGCCTTTCATAGTCTCTTTGAAGCTAAGGCCTCTGTGTGACTGTCCGCAACCTGCTAAAGCCAGTAACGTCATGCTGATGATCTCTGTCTCCCACAGGTCTCGGACGTTCGATTTGGAGAGGACTGCAAGCATCGGTTCACAAAGTGTACGTTCACTCCTCTGACCTTTTGACACTGTTTGTGGTTGGGATAGCTATACTACTGCTGCTTTATCAGCTGTCCAAGACTACTCGGTACTTTTAACATGGTCAATTCAGTAAGCTTTTCCTCTTCTGTTCTACAGAGTTTTATAAAGCACAACAAAACATTCCACAAGCTGTTTCCTGACATTCCAGAGACTGAAGACTTGCTACATGGTAAGTGAAGTTTTGAATATTATCGGTGGCCAATGGTGACTCTCCAAACGACCATGTGACGCCTGTGCCAAATAGTCATGTCATGCTTTTCAAAGTCCTAAATCACATAAACATGGGCGGTGACTTAAAAAAAAAAAATGTTTTAAACTAATCGTTAAACGATGGCAAGGTTAAGTGAATCAGCAGGGGCCATAGTAACTGACAATGATTTACCTGGCAGTCATTTTGGCCTTTACCCACGCTGACTGACGGTGCTTGCTGTGTGTCATCACGCTGCCAGGACTTTTGTAACTAACGCTTCCTATGTCCTCCCTCTCTCCCCCAGCATACATCTGTGCCCTGCAGAAGGAGGTGCTCTACCACGGCAGGCTCTACGTCACCAAGCATTACGCGTGCTTCCACTCCTCTGTGCTGCTCAAGGACACCAAGGTAAGCAACCCTGACCTTTGATTGTTCGTCTGTATATTTTCTCTCCATGGCATAGCAGTAGGCTGTTCTGTGTGGAATATGGACTAGGCTGTTCAGTTAAACAACATGGTTTGAACTTTGTCCTATTTGTCAATGGACAGTTTAGAAGTCCTATTACTAGCTAATGGAGTTATGTCTACATAGCTTTCCCAATGGCGTGCTAATGTTTAACACACAGTTTATTTATATACTGAACAAAAATATAAACACAACATGCAACAATTTCAGATTTTTACTGAGTTACAGTTCATGAGGAAATCAGTCAATTCATTCGGCCCTAATCTATAGATTTCATATGACTGGGGTAGAGATGTATCCGTTGGTCACAAATACCTTAAACAATGGGCCTCAGGATCTCATCACAATATCTATGCATTAAAAATGGCCATAGATAAAATACAATTGTGTTCGTTGTCTGTAGCTTATGCTTTCCCCATACCATAATACGTGGGGAATACACGGGGAACTCTGTTCACAATATTGACGTCAGCAAACTGCTCGCCCACACAACGCCATACACGTGGCCTGCGGTTGTGAGGCCGGTTGGACGATACTGCCAAATTTAAAAAGAAAATACATTGGAGGTGGCTTATGGTAGAGAAAGGAACATTAAATTCTCTGACAACAGCTCTGATGGACAGTTCTGCAGTCACCGTGCCAATTTCCCGCTCCCCCAATTTGAGACATCTGTGGCGTTGTGTGAGACCACTGCACATGTTTAAAGTGGCCTTTTATTGTCCCCAGCTTCTTGATATGCCACACCTGTCAAGTGGATTATCTTGTTAGTGAGCATTTCTTCTCTGCCAAGGATGTAAAGAGAAATAAGCTCATGCTTATGGAACATTTCTGGGATCTTTTATTTCCGCTCATGAAACATGGGACCAAAACTTTACATGTTGTTTATATTTTCGTTCAGTGTGTTAAACTGTGTTAGTTAAACTTTACATCTAAAGTCATGGGGGGGGGGGGAGCCATATGTCACAATGCAGTAAGTATCAAGTGAAGTTTTGTTGCTCTTTTATCTGTTTCTACAGTTAGTGATCCCTGTGACCAGCGTGCAAATTGTGAAGAAACAGAACACTGCCCTGCTGGTGCCCAATGCCCTGTCTATCCGCACCACCGAGGGAGAAAAGGTTCGGGGTCACTTTCTCAGTTGTCCCATTGGCACAGTGCGTTGTCCACCATTCGTCTGCCACCTTAATCAGATGATTAGATCTATACTGGTGGTTTAAATATCAATATTTAATAGAGGGCCGTCTAAGTCATCAGACAAGTTACGTGCCACACATTGACCTCTGATGGATGACATGTAAGATATGAATCTGATTTAATGGCTGGCTTATTTAACAAGGTACATTTTGAAGGTGACCGGTTGCAGCCTCGCCTGTTCCAGGGCATCCAGGCTAAATGTCTCTCCTGTGTGTGTGTTTCAGTACCTGTTTGTGTCTCTGCGGAACCGAGAGGAGTGTTACAAGCTCCTGCGGTCCGTGTGTCCTCAACTGAAGGATGGAAGTGCCAACAGCAGCCCTCTATTCTCTTCTGCAGAGAATAGTTTTGATCAGGACAAGCTGGTGGTAAGTGATAACCTTCAAATTCATAAAGATGTCATTTTATAAAGTTTTAAAGTCGGCCTAATGGATTTCCCTGAGCGACAGTACTGCAGATACTACCACAGCCCTTTGTAACCTGCTGATACTTCCTCATATTCCACTTTAGATCTTTTGGCCTCTATTTGGAAGCTGGTTTTAACTCACTGTCTCTCTCCATGGACCTCTCTCACAGAACTCCAGTCACTCCAGTCTAGAGGACGGTTTTGACCTGCCGGACGGGTCCGACCCGAAGCTCTTTCTCGACACACCCCCACCCAGACCAAACAAAAGTGAGTAAGCCTAACTGGAATTACCAGAGTGGTATTTTATGAAGCAGGTTTGAGGAGTTGGCGAGGTAACTTTGGTCAACTCTGAGTTCAAGTCGGGATAACCAGTAATACGAAGTGGGTCACGTTTTAACCAGGTACATGTCTATGGCAAAAAATCCCTCAACACTAACCTGCTAATTCCATTTATCCTGAAGGAAGTGTCTGAGCTGTGAATTGAGGACCAATGAAATCAGATTCCCTCCCTCTTGCAATTTTGTATGACTTAATACAATTATTCTATTGATAGGAGTTGTGGGGGGTGAATGTGGTTGTGCATTGCCAAGGCTGTATTAACCATAAATAATCAAATAAAGCCTATTTCACACCATAGCCTGCTGAATTTGCAAGATATGTTTTCTTTCGTTTTGATTTTGGCAACAATGGAAAATGGTTCTCCCATGGATTGATGGTCCAGCATTCAATGAAGAGTTCTGTGTTTGACTAGCCACGTGCAAAGTTACAGCCTGGTAGATTTGAATGTAGGATGAGCAATATCCACCGTCCTAGTACGGATGACGCCGGAGTTGGAATGTGAAGCTAACTGAAGCTGGTTAGCTTCAGAAAACTCTGAGTAGATGCTTGCTTCGTAGGATACCCCTCCGGCCAGTAATGGCCTGTTTCTCAGTCTAGGACTAGGGTTCATATTAAGCACAATGTTCACCCTCTCCTATAGGTCCTAATGTGTAGACTAATAAAGTTTACAGTTGGCTACAAGTCAGTGTTATCTGTTTGTGTATGTACCTGACTTCCCTATATGCAAAGTCCAAGGTCATGTTTTCAGAGATGGACTAACGTGTATGCCCCCCCCCCCCCTTTTGTTCTTCTCCGACCTAGTGCCTCAAGGGAGCAACTCTACCCCTAGGAGCATAAACGCACAGCAGAGAGAGAGCTCCTCAGAGGACCACACGCAACGTAGGTCTATGTTTCCGGCTGGCTCCTTTTCTTACAGAAATGTGACTGTACAAAAACTTTTATGCAGCGAGCCACTAACGTGGATTTCATTTTATTTGGCGATTTTTAAATAAAAGCCGTTCAGGCTGGAGATGACCTATGTTAACCAAGTGTCGTTCCATCTCTTCCGGGTCAGGTGGCTCATGGGTGTGGAGTGTGACACAGAACGCCTGCTCCCTTCTCATCCAGAGAGACGCCAGCAGC
Organism: Oncorhynchus keta; assembly: GCF_023373465.1. Lineage (NCBI taxonomy): Eukaryota > Metazoa > Chordata > Actinopteri > Salmoniformes > Salmonidae > Oncorhynchus > Oncorhynchus keta. Next base: position 46,916,982 of record NC_068442.1, read on the forward strand.
CTCAACACTCTTCTCTTCATCTACCTAATACTGTAAGTGACCTCTAAATAACCTTTAACCTGCTGTAAGTGACCGCTAACATCTCAATCAAAATGTATTTATAAAGCCCTTCTTACATCAGCTGATGTCACAAAGCACGACCAGATGGACTGGGGACAGCAAGGAGTCATTAGACCAGGTAGTCCTAGGACTCAGGGGAGGTGAAATACTCCAGATATAAGACTGACCATAGCCCCCCCCACGACACACTATTGCAGCATAAATACTGGAGGCCCAGACATTGTGGCCCCGTCCGACGATACCCCTAGACAGAGCCAAACAGGCAGGATATAACCCCACCCACTTTGCCAAAACACAGCCCCCACACCACTAGAGGGATATCTTCAACCACCAACTATCTATCCTGAGACAAGGCCGGGTATAGCCCACAAAGATCTCCACCACGGCACAACCCAAGGGGGGGCGCCAGCACAGACGGGAAGATCACGTCAGTGACTCAACCCACTCAAGTGACGCACCCCTCCTAGTGACTGCATGGAAGAGCACCAGTAAGCCAGTGACTCAGCCCCTGTAATAGGGTTAGGGGCAGAGGGTTAGAGGCTGCATAGATTTCATGACGAGAAGCTCAAAAGATGAAAAAGCAGTCTTTAAAAAAAAAAAATATTTGCTATTTTTAAATGTTAGCAACACCTCCGACCTTTGCGGGATGCGTGGGGGATATGGTCACTAGTGTAACCAGGAGGTGAGGCCTCATTTAACACAGTAAATTCATCAGGCTTAAGCCATGTTTCAGTCAGGCCAATCACATCAAGATTATGATCAGTGATTAGTTCATTGACTATAATTGCCTTGGAATTGAGGGATCTAACATTAAATACCCCTATTTTGAGATGTGAGATCAATCTCTTTCAACACTCATCCTTCAATAATCTGTATTTACGAACCACGCAGCCTATTCTGTGTTTGCTCAGTTTGATGGCATTCGTGAGTGTATAAGCTTTAGGGTCTCTCGTTTTTACAGAACGTTTCCAGGCGTATACTCTGTAGGCATGGTAACCAACACGTTTCCAGGCGTATACTCTGCAGGCATGGTAACCAACACGTTTCCAGGCGTATGCTCTGCAGGCATGGTAACCAACACGTTTCCAGGCGTATGCTCTGCAGGCATGGTAACCAACACGTTTATGCTCTGCAGGCATGTATGGCTCTGCAGGCATGGTAACCAACACGTTTCCAGGCGTATGCTCTGCAGGCATGGTAACCAACACGTTTCCAGGCGTATGCTCTGCAGGCATGGTAACCAACACGTTTCCAGGCGTATGCTCTGCAGGCATGGTAACCAACACGTTTCCAGGCGTATGCTCTGCAGGCATGGTAACCAACACGTTTCCAGGCGTATGCTCTGCAGGCATGGTAACCAACACGTTTCCACGTTGCTCTGCAGGCATGGTAACCAACACGTTTCCAGGCGTATGCTCTGCAGGCATGGTAACCAACACGTTTCCAGGCGTATGCTCTGCAGGCATGGTAACCAACACGTTTCCAGGCGTATGCTCTGCAGGCATGGTAACCAACACGTTTCCAGGCGTATGCTCTGCAGGCATGGTAACCAACACGTTTCCAGGCGTATGCTCTGCAGGCATGGTAACCAACACGTTTCCAGGCGTATGCTCTGCAGGCATGGTAACCAACACGTTTCCAGGCATGGTATGCTCTGCAGGCATGGTAACCAACACGTTTCCAGGCGTATGCTCTGCAGGCATGGTAACCAACACGTTTCCAGGCGTATGCTCTGCAGGCATGGTAACCAACACGTTTCCAGGCGTATGCTCTGCAGGCATGGTAACCAACACGTTTCCAGGCGTATGCTCTGCAGGCATGGTAACCAACACGTATGCTCTGCAGGCATGTATGCGTCTGCAGGCATGGTAACCAACACGTTTCAGGCGTATGCTCTGCAGGCATGGTAACCAACACGTTTCCAGGCGTATGCTCTGCAGGCATGGTAACCAACACGTTTCCAGGCGTATGCTCTGCAGGCATGGTAACCAACACGTTTCCAGGCGTATGCTCTGCAGGCATGGTAACCAACACGTTTCCAGGCGTATGCTCTGCAGGCATGGTAACCAACACGTTTCCAGGCGTATGCTCTGCAGGCATGGTAACCAACACGTTTCCAGGCGTATGCTCTGCAGGCATGGTAACCAACACGTTTCCAGGCGTATGCTCTGCAGGCATGGTAACCAACACGTTTCCAGGCGTATGCTCTGCAGGCATGGTAACCAATGTGTTCCTAACAGCATTTGCATACGTGTGCTTAGTCGCGCGTGATAAAACAAGATTAGCAAAAGCTATGCGACTGGTGAAAGACGCACTACGCAGAAATCGCGCTGCCGTTTCCTGATTGCTAAGATTCTAATAGTTTGACAAATCAAGCAAGTATAGAGAACCATTGTACCATCTAAACCGCTGTGAAAAATATTTTCCATAACCCAAAATATTGTATTTTTAGCTGTACAAAACCGAAAGGAAGAGGCAGAAGAACGGGAAGCATAGAAATAGCACACATAGAACAGATCTACAGCTTCTTAGACTGGCTTTCAACAAGTGATAAATCTATAACTCACATTTCTTTGAATTGTCAGGGCGCCCCCAAAAAAGTGACATATTGCAGCAACAGTTCTGACCTGTGAGTGACAAGGTCCAGCAGTGCCATATCTAGATATAGTACCTGCTGTGTGAGACTACGTTTAAGCATTGGAATGTGCTCTTTGAAGACTAGTACCTTCGGAAAGTATTCAGACCCATTCACCTTTTCCACATTTTGTTACGTTACAACCTTATTCTAAAATTGATTTCAATTGTTTTTTTCACATCGATCTACACACAATACCCCGAAATGACAAGAAAAAAACAGGTTGTTTTTTTTGCTAATATTTATAAAACATAAAATAAAAATATCACATTGACATAAGTATTCAGACCCTTTACTCAGTACTTTGTTGAAGCACATTTGGCAGTGATTACAGCCTCGAGTCTCCTTGGGTATGATGCTACAAGCTTGGCACACCTGTATTTAGGGAGTTTCTTCCATTCTTCTCCATGCTCTACCACACGATGACAATAGATTTGGAGGAAACTCATTTTGCATGACCTATCTACTTTGAATGATGTAAAATGAAGCTGCATGAGAGTGTACGGGGAGTTTGACTTAACATTGTGTTTTTAGGGTGGTACTGCTGCTGCTATCGTCGGGGTACATCGGCCTCCGCATCGTGGCTCTGGAGGAACAGCTGACCTCTCTAGGCGCCCTCCCTGAATTCTCCTCACAGAGTGGGTAAGACGACCCCCACCCAACCATACCATGACCTCCACATAACATGTCACAACCACAGTACAATTAGCAACCATGTCATTTCGTTAATTTAAACTGGCCCTTTTTTATATATGAACGTAAGAATGACTATTTTCATTGCCTGGCTCCAGATTCTGATGGGCTTTAGGCAAGTATCATTGATGGCTTTACAGTTGTAGGACCTGGTCAGTTGGCTCAAGCAGATTGGTCCAAGATTTCTCTGAGAGACATATGCTGTATATCTGTGCTGTAGTTATACACAGGTGTGATTTCAGACAATTATTAACTGAGACTTCTGATGACCTAATATCTTATCTGCCCTTTGTGGTTGTGCAAGTTGCCTCTCCCTCCCTTTTTCAGAGTTCTGACTCAAATTCCCGTAAGAGATGCAGCTCAGCTGATGCAAGGCTAAATCCTTTTGTATTGCAAAGAGGTGTGTTCAGGCCTTTTTTTTTTTTAATAATTATACTCAACTGCTTTCTTTCACTTTCTTAGGTATAAAGACACATAACCCTGATTGGACAGAGGAGATGTTGGGTGACATATGAGTGGAGGATGTGACAATATGGTGTCAGTTGAAGCTCTAAAAAAGAGAACTGGAGCTCTCGTGTTGAAGATATACTTTCCTCTTCCTAGAAGTAGGAGACATTTTGATGGTGTTCTAGTGATGGCCCGTCACCTCCCTGCATGATTTCAGAGACCAATGGGTATCTCAAAAGGGCTATATTTAAGAGTGCTAGACCCAGGCCAGCCACGACTCAGCAAGCGGAGCCAAGCCAACACGGGATACACACACAAATGATCTGCTGTGTGTCTGACTTGAAACCAAAGCCAACTGGCTCACACTGAGCACCAACTGAAGAGGGGAGGCGATAGTCAACTCAATCTGCTCTCAGATCAGATTGACAAGTAGCAATTTCTCAGAACTCTGGAATGTGTGCTCGTTTCCATTTGACATATTCTCTTCAAGAGCATGTGGTCTGTGCAGACTACTTGATTCCAGCCTGGTCCTGGGTTTGCTTTTTTAACACCTAGCTTAAGATGCAAGTGCTATGCAAGGCCAAAGATGCAGAGTGCACAGAGATGACTGACTCTTATCTCCTACTATGGTATCACAAGGCGATCTGTATTTAATCTTTCACCACTAAGTCATCTGCGGGTACTCTTGAAGGATTCTTCTGGTAATCGGCCATAATGATAACAATGAATATCTTCTCTTACACGGATCAGCTAGCAGAGCAGCCATTTTGATTTCCTCTCCTGACAGTCTCTTCCTCTCCTCTCTTTAATATCAGCAGTATTAATCCTGCCATTGGCATGATTTAAACCTGTTTTAATGATCAATGCTTTTGGAGGCCACTCCCTTGATTCTCACGGGATGTATGCATCTTCAACGTGCCAAAAAGAGTATGATCAGGTTGAATGTCGTCTCTTTTGTAGAGGTTACATTTTCTACTACGTCCATTTTTTCCTCCTCTACTACTTTGATAAATCAAAGTAGTTTTGGATATTCCAAACCAATACTATCGTCTTGTTCAGATTTTTAATATCTGTTGATGACTTGTGTACTGTTTTAGAAGGAACTGGCATGTGAAAAGCAAAGAATCAAACCTCTAGTCGTTGACAGGCCTGTTGAGAACAAACACTGAGTCAGATGTTTCGGGACTGTTCAAGAGGCAACATACTGTATTGTATGTTATCGCACGTGTCTGGAACATCGGACACTTGACTGACATATTATGCACACTCATTTGAGTCATCTTGTTTGAGAGAACAACCCTAAAGGTTTAACTATCAAGTGACGTTGTTAGTGAGGTCCTAATTTTAAACAAAGCAAAAAATAGGTGGTCCAGAAAATGTATTTCAATATGCAATAAAGATTATCCATGGGGGGGGGGGGGATTAGCAACCTGTGGGTGTTTTTTTAAATGGAGTCTTGTGGTGAGAATTGTTTGTTTAAAAAAATAGAGGCCAAAATAATGGCTCTGGTGAGCAAGCGAGGGTGCTTTAAAAGTAGCTGAACCTGCCCAAATCCAAAGACATCAAATTTGAATGAGGTGGTGGGGAAGCAGGCGTTTTGATTCTTTAGTTTAGTTATTTGATGGTGCAAAGACCTTGTGTTCTTCTCAGGGGTGCAACCTGCCAGTTTCAGGGTCACGGCACCACTCGGGGTTGGGGGTTATCACGTGCATGGCGTTTGTCCTTGTCCACCACAGAGATAATGCTCAATCCACATTGTACTGTTGCAATATATCTGTGACTTGTTTTAACTAGTTTTTTTCCCGACCGACAAATTGAAACATATCGACAATCTAACATCTGCCTGACGAGCTCAATACTGGGTACTCTGTGTTAACGGGACATGAAGAACGTTGAAGTGACGTCTTATATCCTGTAGTTACTGTTGGGTAGTTGTAGTCATATGTTGGGCTGAAAGATGTATGCCCACATGACAAAGCAGTACAGTCAGTCACAGTCCTTCCCCACCAGAGTACAGCACCTGTAGTATGTCTTCAAATGGCAACAATGCAAGAATCTCAATGTATGTGTGCTTTTGCATTATTGAAGTGTTGTAAATAATTGTCCATTTTATTTGATTCTTGTATTTATTTGCATTCTATGTAAATCAAAGTCTCTGTGAGATTTTGCTTTGGTATTGTTCAAAAATAAATCCTCTGTTGCAAGAAGTACTGTATGTCCTTTTTGTTTAGTGGCAAGAAAGTATGAACCCTTTCGGAATTACCTGGATTTCAAATTTGATTTAATTCACGACAGTGTGCTTAAACTAGTAACACACAAATTAATCTGTCTATATTAAATACATAATTTAAACATTCAGTGTATGTTGGGAAAAGTATGTGAAACCCTAGGCTAATGACTTCTCCAAAAGCTAACCTGAAGTCCAATGAGAAGATGTTGGTTAGAGCAGTCCTGCCCTATTCAAAAAAAAAAAACTCCCACAATTTGAGTTTGCTATTCACAAGAAGCATTGCCTGATGTAAACCATGCCTCGGACAAAAGAGATCTCAGAAGACACAAGATTAAGAATCGTTGACTTGCATAAAGCTGGAAAGGGTTACAAAAGTATCTGTAAAAGCCTTGATGTACATCAGTCCACAGTAAGACAAATTAAATGGAAGTTCAGCACCGTTACTACTCTCCCTAGGAGTGGCCGTCCTGCAAAGATGACTGCAAGAGCACAGCGCCGAATGCTCAATGAGGTTAAGAAGAATCCTAGAGTGTCACCTACAGACATTTCTGGAACATGCTAACATCTGACGAGTCTACCATATGTAAAACACTAAATAAGAATGGTGTTCATGGAAGAAGCCTCTGCTGTCCAAAAAAACTCATTGCTGCACGTCTGAAGTTTGCAAACGTGCACCTGGATGTTTTATAGCGCTAATGGCCAAATATTCTGTGGACAGATTAAACTAAAGTTGAGTTGTTTGGAAGGAACACAGAGAGAGAGAGGCACTGCACACCAACATCATCCCAACTGTAAAGTATGGTGGAGGGAGCATCATGGTTTGGGACTGCTTTGCTGCCTCAGGGCCTAGACAGCTTGCTATCATTGACAGGACAATGACTTCAAGTTCCCAAGTCTAAAGAGGAATGATTTATGGACTTCAGGAAACAGCAGAGGGAACACCCCCCTATCCACATCGATGGAACAGTAGTGGAGAGGGTAGCAAGTTAAAGTTCCTCGGCGTACACACAGACAAACTGAATTGGTCCACCCACACAGCATCGTGAAGAAGGCGCAGCAGCGCCTCTTCAACCTCAGGAGGCTGAAGAAATTTGGCTTGTCGAGAGCATCCTGTCGGGCTGTATCACTGCCTGGTACGGCAACTGCTCCGCCCTCAACCGTAAGGCTCTCCAGAGGGTAGTGAGGTCTGCACAACGCATCACCGGGGGCAAACTACCTGCCCTCCAGGACATCTACACCACCCGATGTTACAGGAAGGCCATAAAGATCATCAAGGACATCAACCACCCGAGCCACTGCCTGTTCACCCCGCTATCATCCAGAAGGCGAGGTCAGTACAGGTGCATCAAAGCTGGGACTGAGAGACTGAAAAACAGCTTCTATCTCAAGGCCATCAGACAGCCACCACTAACATTGAGTGGCTGCTGCCAACACACTGTCATTGACACTGACCCAACTCCAGCCACTTTAATAATGGGAATTGATGTAACATATATCACTAGCCACTTTAAACAATGCTACTTAATGTTTACATACCCTACATTATTTCTCATATGTATACGTATATACTGTACTCGATACCATCTACTGCATCTTGCCTATGCCGCTCTGTACCATCACTCATTCATGTATCTTTATGTACATATTCTTTATCCCTTTACACTTGTGTATAAGACAGTAGTTTTGGAATTGTTAGCTAGATTAATCGTTGGTTATTACTGCATTGTCGGAACTAGAAGCACAAGCATTTCGCTACACTCCCATTAACATCTGCTAACCATGTGTATGTGACAATTTGGATTTGGATTTTTATCAAGACATTTTGCAGGAGAATATTTGCCAATTGAAGCGCAAAAGGACAAAGACTCAAAACACAGAAGTAAATCAACAGAATGGCTTCAACAGAAGAAAATGTGGCCCAGTCAGTCCTGACCTCAACCCAATTGAGATGCTGTGACATGATCTCAAGAGAGCAGTTCACACCAGACACCAATAATATTGCTGAACTGAAACAGTTTTGTAAAGAGGAATGGTCAAAAATTCCTCCTGGCCGTTGTGCAGGTCTGATCCGCAACTACAGAAAACGTTTGGTTGAGGTTATTGCTGCCAAAGGAGGGTCAACCAGTTAATTAAATCCAAGGGTTCACATACTTTCCCCACCCTGAATGTTTACCAAGGGTGTTCAATAAAGACATGAAAACGTATTGTTTGTTTAGTTTAAGCAGACTGTTTGTATATTGTGACCTAGATGAAATTATATATTTTTTTTTAATTGTACCTTTATTTAACTAGGCAAGTCAGTTAAGAACAAATTCTTATTTTCAATGACGGCCTAGGAACAGTGGGTTAACTGCCTGTTCAGGGGCAGAACGACAGATTCGTACCTTGTCAGCTCGGGGATTTGAACTTGCAACCTTCCGATTACTAGTCCAACGCTCTAACCACTAGGCTACCCTACCCCCAGATCAAATTTTATGACCAATTTATGCAGAAATCCAGGTATTTCTGAAGGGTTCACATTTTCTTGCCACTGTACCTGTAAAAGTGACATTTAGAATGTTTCTGTCATTTAGCAAACACTCTTATCCAGATAATTTACAGGAGCAATTAGGGTTTAAGTGTATTTGCTCAAGGGACAGATTTTTCATCTAGTCTGCTCGGGGATTCAAACCAGTGACCTTTCGGGCTACTGTCCGAACGCTCTGAACCGCTAGTCTACCTGCTGCCCAGTTACATGCATATGTTAATGTAGGGATATTTTCTGGCCTGCAAATGTAGCCTACAGTATTTTTAAGGCTCCTGTTGCGGTTTGGCCCTCTCTATCGCTCTACTCTGTTGCCTTTACACAACTAAAGTGCCATCCAGAGGTGAGTAGGGATGGATGTGGAAGCACAACCCTAACCCTGCTTTAGGGTGTGATTCAGTGACCTGGAAGGTGGTCAATTAGCATTTGTTTAAACAATTAGAACATTCCGTACATAGCTTCACCAGAAAACAGATTAAAAGACTAAGCAGTGAACTAGAGACCAAGAGTCCTATTTATTCTGTTCAGCAGACTTTGCCAGACATGTTGTTTCCACAGCTGCTGTCACATCGCCATCAGTGACAATAGTAAAGACGAGTGGTTGGTAGCTGTTTCTTTAGTGCGCAGGTAAACGATTACTTCCCATTTAGCTTTCTTGAACATTGGTAGGAGGCGGTTCGGCAATGTTCTTCTGATAGGCACAGAGGTGAAACCCACCTGAAAGAACGAGCAACAAGGAAAGGGTCACTGCCTTACATTGACAATATGTCAAGACCCTGTACTTAGAGGGACTAAGCCTTCTGGCAAGTCTGAATTTGGATGGCCTGAAAAAGCCCATGTGACATTGACACAATCTACAGCACGTGCACTGTCTGTTGCTGGCAGATCCATCCTAACCACGTATCTGTTGAAGGAGTGTGAGCATTGCTAATCGAAGATCGATTGCAGAGGATTCTAACCTCACTACAGACTACACAACATAGTATGTATGGTACACAAGCTATATTGCTATCTAAAACACATTAAAGGCCTGATGGGTTTATTAGAGGAGGTTACCAGCAGCGAAAGATAAGATGATGGCCACCCAAGCTACGATGTAGGACCAGGAGAAGCGCCAATCAAGGAAGCGCTTGCCAAAGAAGTTGACCGTCACGCCAGTGTAGATGGCCAGAGCTAACAGAGCTAGGAAACCTGAGGGATGAAACAGAGTGGTGGAGGAAGAGAAACAGCTGTTGTGGCCAAAGCAGAAACACCTTTTGAAGAATGGTGATATTCAAGTCTATAAACAAATGTATTAAATAACGTACTAAAAATAGAGACTGTTCCACTATCCCATACTTCCTACTTTCATAATCTCCTTTCCTCTCCTCCACCTTTTATCTCCTCTACCCCATCTCTCCATCTCCTCTACCCCATCTCTCCCTCTCCTCCACCCCATCTCTCCCTCTCCTCCACCCCATCTCCCCCTCTCCTCCACCCCATCTCCCCCTCTCCTCCACCCCATCTCTCCCTCTCCTCCACCCCATCTCTCCTCTCATCCACCTCTCCCAGAAGGAACTGGACAGGTCAAAGTAAACCCCCTGTAGGTCTTAAATGCTTTTAACTTTCCTGTCTTTTCAAATCGGGTGTTTACCTGACAGGAGCAGAGCGAAGCCCCCAGTCCGAACCCTCCTGCTCTTGGTGCCGTTGCCGAAGGCACTCAGGCCCAGCAATACGCCAGCAAAGCAGCTCAGCACAGACAGCAGCATGAAGGCCCTTGTCGCATCCCAGAAGGCTGTGCAGAGAGGACACCGTCATATAAGTATATTAACATTGGTAAGTAATCTCTTTCCTCTGTGTAGCTATAATTTCTTGATCTGTCAGTATGTATGACCTACATGTGTATTGGAGTTGTGTGATTCATACATTTCTAAATAGTTGGCAGGTCTGTGTTTACCAAAAACTGGTAATCATGTCAATGTCAGCTGACATTCATAACACTCATGAAAGTAAGACCAATTAAGAGAGCGGATGCTAAAATACAGGTTAAAGGTCGAAGTGGATCCTAAAACACAGGTTAAAAGGTAGATTGTACACTCTACTACTCGGTACTCACCCACAGTGATGGTGTGGGCGTGGCACTTGTGATTGATGCAAAACCTCCAGAGGCCCTGATTGGCCGACGCTCCCGAGTAGCGGTACTGCATCCAGAAGTCGGTTGCCGTGGACACGATGAGGAGCACGAGGGCGGCCACCCCACAGAGTGTACCCCCTCCTGCTAAAGTGTACAGCATCAAGGAGAAGTCTGGGATAGCACAGTCCTCCTAAATGCACCACAACTATTTAATGTAGAAAAACGAGAGGGGAAGACAGAGTGATACATAGTGATTAACTAACCATATGTTATATCCTGTACATAACCAAGTATAGGAAAACATTTCAGTTACTTTTCAAAAAGTGAACCATGTGTTAAGTTTTTTTACAGCCTGTTTTTAAAATAGATCAGATAGAACCATGCTTCATACTCATGACATACATTTGATAGAAGAGACTTGCTGTTGAATTGATAGATTTCCCCCCCTCTGAGAAAACCAGGCAGAAAGTTTCATAATCACATAGAGAAGAGACACGCTGGGCCTTTTTGCCTTTTATAAACAGGTTCAGAGACATTGAAATACATCAAACCATCGTCAAATGCTAAACTTTTTTCAAACTCCCTTCAACAGTTGCATTCTAACCCGAGCAAGTCTAAGTTCAAACTAAACGTAAAGGAGGAAGGTCCCTTTTAAAATGTGCATGACAGAATTATGGTGATACTTCAGGTTATTATTGTTGTTGGCTCTGAGGGCAAGGTGATGGTGATGAACTTTCCACACAGCTCAGATCAGCACATTGTTCCCACTAGGACATCAGCCCTTTGCTTTACCCTCCCCATCTGCCGGGGTGGACACGTGCCGGGGTGGACACGTGACGGGGTGGACACGTGCCGGGGTGGACACGTGACGGGGTGGACACGTGACGGGGTGGACACGTGACGGGGTGGACACGTGACGGGGTGGACACGTGACGGGGTGGACACGTGCCGGGGTGGACACGTGCCGGGGTGGACACGTGACGGGGTGGACACGTGCCGGGGTGGACACGTGCCGGGGTGGACACGTGCCGGGGTGGACACGTGCCGGGGTGGACACTGCAACGGTGTGTGGCATTATAAACTGTTTCAGCCATGAGCTCAATTTGTTCAAATGCATCAGTCCTTGGGTCTAATCTGGCATACTTTCATAAGGGAACGCAGTGTAGTCTGATCTGTGATTAGGTTTAAAAGGAAGAACTGAAGGAAGGATTCATTTTTGAAGTATTCAAGCAGGGCCTTTATTGGGAAGTCAACCTTAACGCTTTAGAGTGGACACATTTCTAGTTTTATGGCATGTGAAGGTGGTGACACGTACCATAATATAAGCACACTCTGCACTTCTAGTCGTTCTAAGTGTTAAAGCAAAACAAACATTTCTAATCCATTCTGAAAATGTCATTTCATTTCAAAACCTTTTGAATGCACATTTCCATCTGATCAAGAGCAACCAAATACCAAAGCAAACACAGCTAAAGGCATGTTAATGAGAATGCTGAACAAGCTGATTCAATCCATTGTTTCCAAGTAATTCCCCCCCAACGCTTCACAACTAATCTTCTGATGCTAAGCAATAGATCTGTCAGCATGTTGCTCTGTGACCAGCATGATGGGGTGCCATACCGCGCTGGCCTAGTTATGCATCCACCATAGCAGGGTAGCCTAGTGGTTAGAGCGTTGGGCTAGTAACCGGAAGGTTCAAATCCCCGAGCTGACAAGGTACAAATCTGTTGTTCTGCCCCTGAACAGTCAGTTAACCCACTGTTCCTAGGTTGTCATTGAAAATAAGAATTTGTTCTTAACTGACTTGCCTGGTTAAATAAAGGTAAAAAAAATAAAAATATCTGCTGGGAAGGGCAATGTGAAGAAATCTCCACGTCAGCCCAGTACAGTTCAGGGCAGCTCAACAGTGAGAAAAGGGTGCATTATTCCATAGTTGCCATTTCAATTCCTGCAGCAGCCTCAATTCATCAGAAGACCAAAAGCTCTAAAACAAATTAAAATCGGCCCATTTATACCCCCCAAAAAAAAATAAGTTTTAATTATTTATTTTTAATTCTTCATAAACTTGAATAACAGGAAAGGACCCCAACACCCTGGGGTGTCTCCAAAGATATGGTTTGGTATAAAGTAAATTTAAAGTTTGCAGATAGATACCTGTTGGTTGCTGTCTGTGTCCAGGGTTGTTGGCTGTCTGTGTCCAGGGTTGTTGGCTGTCTGTGTCCAGGGTTGTTGGCTGTCTGTGTCCAGGGTTGTTGGCTGTCTGTGTGCGTCTATCCTTTTTATGGCCTTCCACCGATTGGCCCTTATTGTCTGCCTGTACAATAGAGGGAATGATCGAGTGCAACATGTGAATGATGGTAATCCCTCTCTCGTTTACCAGCTCTCTATTGCACACCATTACCCCCCCGGGCCCTGTGCCTCCCCTCTCTTCCTCTAACCTGTACGCTTGCTCATTCTCCCCATGTCTTTAACCTTTCCCTCATGGCCTCCCCCCTCTCACCTGTATTCTCTATATATATGTCTTTAACCTTCCCTCGTGTCCTCCTTACCTCTTCTTCACTGTCCTCTTTGTATCTTTCCTCTCAGAAAGTGGCTGATCAGCCCTGGCAAGCAGCGCTCTACATCATGGGACTTTGTGGCGAAGACCACGACCCCCCCGAGGTCAACCATACCAGGCCTGGATTCACTATGTTTATTACTGCAGTAGTGGGTACCATCCAGGGTCAGAGTGGTGGTGGGTACCATCCAGGGTCAGAGTGGTGGTGGGTACCATCCAGGGTCTGGTCCAGGGTTCTCCAGGACTTAGTCCAGGGTCCTCTAGGGTCCGGTCCAGGGTTCTCCAGGACTTAGTCCAGGTTCCTCTAGGGTCTGGTCCAGGGTTCTCCAGAACTTAATCCATGGTCCTCTAGGGTCTGGTCCAGGGTTCAGTCCTATATTAACACCACTCTCAGAGGGTGTCTCAGTGGGGGTTGGGATATGCAAAAAAGAAAACATTCCAATTCACACGTTTATAAAACACACTTGTACACATGTGAAATAGAATAAATATAAGTACCCACCACAGCATCTGTTTCAGATAAATATGGTTCTGAGAGGAGACCATAATAGTGAATACTTGAATCTGGTGTACAACAGAGCTGGATTGAAAGGCTGCACAGCCAGCAGCTCTTCCGGACTGGAGTGAGACAACCCTTCAGTAGTTACTGTCTGTTGCCTGGTATATGTCTTGGAGGGCCCTGGAGTAATCACTGTCTGTTGCCTGGTATATGTCTTGGAGGGCCCTGGAGTAGTTACTGTCTGTTGCCTGGTATATGTCTTGGAGGGCCTTGGAGTTGTCACTGTCTGTTGCCTGGTATATGTCTTGGAGGGCCCTGGAGTAGTCACTGTCTGTTGCCTGGTATAGGTCTTGGAGGGCCCTGGAGTAGTCACTGTCTGTTGTCAAGTATAGGTCTTGGAGGGCCCTGGAGTAGTCACTGTCTGTTGCCAAGTATCGGTCTTGGAGGGCCCTGGAGTAGTCACTGTCTGTTGTCAAGTATAGGTCTTGGAGGGCCCTGGAGTAGTCACTGCCTGTTGCCTGGTATAGGTCTTGGAGGGCCCTGGAGTAGTCACTGTCTGTTGCCTGGTATAGGTCTTGGAGGGCCCTGGAGTAGTCACTGTCTGTTGCCTGGTATAGGTCTTGGAGGGCCCTGGAGTAGTCACTGTCTGTTGCCTGGTATAGGTCTTGGAGGGCCCTGGAGTAGTCACTGTCTGTTGCCTGGTATAGGTCTTGGAGGGCCCTGGAGTAGTCACTGCCTGTTGCCTGGTATAGGTCTTGGAGGGCCCTGGAGTAGTCACTGTCTGTTGCCTGGTATAGGTCTTGGAGGGCCCTGGAGTAGTCACTGTCTGTTGCCTGGTATAGGTCTTGGAGGGCCCCAACAGACAATGCAGAGATCATCCCTGTTCAGATAAAAGTTGGGTCATTGTGAGTCCAGTTGGAACAAGGTCCTGACACCTGACATGGTCCAGTAGTAATAGGATGCAGCAGAGCACTGCAGATGGAAACGTCATGGACATGTTTCTCCATCATGTGGAGTAGAGGGTTGTGTACACCTTGCATTTCTATCTGCAGTGTGCTTAACATCGTGCCAAACTGAATAAGGCCCGGGATTCAATCCAATCACGGGTTAGAAGCCATTTGATTGCGTCGACCGTGAATGTAATCTCTGCGAACACTGGAACATTACCGTAATACCAGGTGCTAATCATTTACATTTAAGTCATTTAGCAGACGCTCTTATCCAGAGCGACTTACAGATTGGTGCATACACCTTATGACAACCAGTGGAACAGCCACTTGCATCTAAATCTTGTTGGGGGGGATGAGAAGGATTACTTACCCTTACTTACCCTATCCTAGGTATTCCTTGAAGAGGTGGGGTTTCAGGTGTCTCCGGAAGGTGGTGATTGACTCCGCTGTCCTGGCGTCGTGAGGGAGTTTGTTCCACCATTGGGGGGCCAGAGCAGCGAACAGTTTTGACTGGGCTGAGCGGGAACATGGTATTAGACCGGTGTAGATAAAAAATAACTGATTGTGAAGGTTAGGGTTAGAGGATTGTTGGAGTGAGGTAAGAACAAAAACAAACAGGTATTTGAACTAGAAAAGTATGTTTTTACAAACTAAAACCACAATGGAACTGAGCTTTTTTTAAATTATTTATAATTAAAATAAAAAGTTTACTCCAAAACAGCTTGATACTTTGTTTTAATTAACAATAATCAAAACAAACCATACAGGCAATTCTACAAAGAATACAAAAATATTCATTTTCACCAACATCAGTGTTCAAATAGAGCTGATCTATTCCAAAATCACACATCAACAGAACAGAAACATAGAACAGGTGTGTGTGCATAGGGAACTGGGGTGTGTGCATAGGGAACTGGGGTGTGTGCATAGGGAACTGGGGTGTGTGCATAGGGAACTGGGGTGTGTGTATATTTTTTTAATTGAGGACATCTCTTCAGTGGCAGATTATATGAAGCCCTGTATGTCATCGTTATAGTCGCTGTAGAAACCCTCCCTGTGGGACTGTTGTTGCGTGCGAGGGTGGTGGGATGTCTCTGAACTGGAGGTATATCTGCAGTGGAGGGGGAAGAGGAAGCTGTCGGACCACAGCTGTCTGCATCAGAACCACTGAACCTAACTCTTCCCTGACTCGCAGCCTGCAGAGGTGAGAGAGAGATGGCACACACTCTATATACACACACACACACACACACACACACACAATTATTACTCATCTGTTGACATTTTTCCGTGTGTGTGCACATGTCACTCTTAGTTGTGTGCATATTATCCAGTGGTTGAATGCCCTTATTTTAAGACGTTCTTCAGCTAAATGCAATTTTTTAAAATATTTGTACGTGTGTCTTACCGTAATGTGGCCTCCAGGTGCTCTCCTTTCGGGGTAGCAGTATCTCCTTTAGTGGGTGAGAGAGAGTCGACCAATTGACAAACTGGAGGAAGTAATTCAAAACCTCACTGTCTGCCTTCCTCAGGGAGTAAGGTCTCTGCAACAGTAGGGAGGGCTCCAGGCCTGCCTGAAGTAGCGTGGGCAACCAGTAGGAAGCATGGCATACCATGCCGAGCGCCTCACACACCAGCCCACGCAACTCTTCTGGACTGAGTGGGCTGTTGCTCTGCTGCTCTGGCCTAGAGCAGAGCGAGATGGTCCTGCTTAGCTGATCTGGTCTGGGGATGTTCCTTTGTTGTAAGACATACTGCAGCACATCGGATTTGCACATGGCCAGAATGTAGAGCCATTCCCGCCCAGTCAAAGTAGCCCCTGCGGCTACCAGCAAGCGTGCCGAATCGCTAAAGGGCTGGGAGGATGTGCATTTCAAGGCCAGGGCGAAGGCGAGCGGTGATGTGGTGTCTGAGCTGAAGAGGGAGCTACAGTCCTGGGCGTCTGGGCTGAAGCCGGCCCTCAGCAGCAGATCTACACAGTGGCTGTGATTGTTCTTCAGAGCAGAGTACAGCGGACTCAACTCACCCTCTCCACGGTCACACACCCGGTGTGTCACAGCAATCAGCCTGGTCAGGACAGTGTTGTGGCCGAACTCGGCAGCTGCGTGGATGGGGAGCTGTGGCCAGTTGTTGGAACAAGACAGATTTGGGTTGGCATTGTGGTCCAGAAGAATCTCCACACAGCCTTCGTGGCCCTCCTGTGATGCAATCAGCAGCGGTGTTGCCAAGTCTGAGGCCTGGGCGTTCACATTGGCACCTACAACCCCAACATGTAAACAACATACAATGTTTATACAGCAACTTAAAGGCCCAATGCAGCCATTTTTACATAAATATCAAATCATTTCTGAGTAACAATTAAGTACCTTACTGTATAAGATGCATTCACACTGCATTTCAGCCCAGGGCTAAGGGAGATTTTGGCCCTGGTCTAAGCAAGTGTTCAGACTTGCGCATTGTAAAGTGGGCTAGCGCCAACATTAGCCCAGGGCTAGCTGGCTCTGGGCCGGAGCAGGGTTAGCACTGACTTTTTGTGGCTAGCCCCAGAAACATGGTGCCAAAATAGCCCGTGTGAAACGAGGTCATGAACAGCGCATAGAATTCACTGTCCAATCACAATAACTGCACTTTCACTTAATTAGCACATGCTCGTGATGCGTTCTGCACGCTATATTAATAAGTACATTTATAATATTTCATCCAGCCATATGCAGACAAAAACTTGAAATACTTTAATCCGTGGAAAAACATTGGTTGTTATGGCTATTTTCTATTGTCATTTAATTGGATATATCCATGATAATAATATTGTTGCATGATTTCGCCTGGACCAGAAATGTTCATGTCTCTTTCCTTCATAGCATTCTCTGTACAGGGGCAAGATCGCATTTCGAAAGTGAAACATTGTTGCCGAGGTCAGACAGGCAGACTGCAAGGTTTATGCAAACCATTACTTTTGGAAATCAAATGCTAGAATCAGGATGTCTTCAAACGCTAGGCTAGAATCAGGATGTCTTCAAACGCTAGGCTAGAATCAGGATGTCTTCAAACGCTAGGCTAGAATCAGGATGTCTTCAAACGCTAGGCTAGAATCAGGATGTCTTCAAACGCTAGGCTAGAATCAGGATGTCTTCAAACGCTAGGCTAGAATCAGGATGTCTTCAAACGCTAGGCTAGAATCAGGATGTCTTCAAACGCTAGGCTAGAATCAGGATGTCTTCAAACGCTAGGCTAGAATCAGGATGTCTTCAAACGCTAGGCTAGAATCAGGATGTCTTCAAACGCTAGGCTAGAATCAGGATGTCTTCAAACGCTAGGCTAGAATCAGGATGTCTTCAAACGCTAGGCTAGAATCAGGATGTCTTCAAACGCTAGGCTAGAATCAGGATGTCTTCAAACGCTAGGCTAGAATCAGGATGTCTTCAAACGCTAGGCTAGAATCAGGATGTCTTCAAACGCTAGGCTAGAATCAGGATGTCTTCAAACGCTAGGCTAGAATTAGGATGACTTCAAACGCTAGGCTAGAATCAGGATGACTTCCAACGCTAGGCTAGAAGCAGGAGGACTTCATGTGTTAATAAATGTCTTATTGTTTATAACATTGGTTGCGTGGCAGAGAGAGAATGTTGGTCGCCCGTTAGCCCAGGGCTAAAGCTTAGCCCAGGGTTAACAAATGGTTGTGTGAACACAGGATAAGCTCGCCCATGGCCAGTCTCGCCTGAGGATAAGAACAATGCAGTGTGAAAGGGCCTATAGATTTCCATTTAAAAATGGGCAAAAATGGCTTTTTAGCAACAATAAACAACCTCGAGCAATAATTTTGTTAGGGCTGTCGGAGTGGTCTATGTGGGTAGGGTAAAATTGAAAACTAGCTGTAATCGGCAGTTTTTGAACTTTTTGTTATTGGTCTAATAACCAATTTACTGTATAGTGACGTCACCATGGAAAGCCCCAACTCTCCATAAGCGACCATGCAAACCTGCTGATTAGAAGGTCCTGTGTAGATTGTATTTTTAACCAGCAACTATCAGGAAATAACACATTTAATTTTTACACATTTTTACGGTGCTTGTTTCATCAGCTGTGGTACAATATGATATAAAACACAGGAAAAAACAGAATTTTGACTGAACTGGGCCTTTTTTTAAATAAATATATATATATTTTTTATCAGAAAGCGCACAGATATGTACCTGCGTCAGCGAGGATCTGAAGACACTGCTTTTGTCCATACTGTGCAGCCACAAACAGGGGAGTGATCATGTGATCGTCAAACACCTCCAGGCGACACACGCCCACCAGGATACGCACAATGTCACTGTGACCTCTATAGGCAGCCTGATGAAGGCAGGTCCAGCAGGAGGCCGTGTGTGTTCCGTTAACCTCTGCCCCTTTCCGCACCAGCAACTCCACGATATCTGTGTGCCCACAGTCTACTGCTACACACACACACACACTTTTAATAAGACCTATAACACAGTTCAAGTGTTTTGTCTATGTGGGTGTGCCTTACCTGCGTAGAGAGGGCAGGACAGGTCATTGGTTGGCTGGTTGATGTCAGCGTGTGCTCTGAGGAGGAGCTTGACCACGGCCAGGTGTCTGCGTTGCACGGCCAGATACAACGCCGACTCACCCTCATGTGTCAGAGAGCCCACGTAGGCACGGCAACCACTGGAGGCTCCTTCTGAAGGAAGGGCCAATGGAAAGAGGAGCCAAGGAGGTTAGTGAAGGATCCACAAAGAGGAGCCAAGGAGGTTAGTGAAGGATCCACTTTTAGAATATTGAAATGCCCCTTTTAGCCCCTGTTCAGATAGGCTATATTTAAATTAATTGAAAACCCATCTCTTCCCTTTCACTAATTGGAAAAGACTTGACAGGAGGAAGCTCATCATTAGGTTGCAGTTGAGGCTGGCTCATAATAATGGCTGAAATGGAGTCAGTGGCAATGGTATCAACCACATCGTACTATAATGGAATGGTATCATCCACATCGTTGATGTGTATGATACTAATCAATTGACTCGATGCCAGCCGCCACTGTTTGGTTTTCACTTGGTCAGTTCCTTCGGATCAGAGCAATGAAGCAGGTGGATTTATTTTATTTTCACTAAGAGACATAGAATTATAGAGATTGTTCCCTTCTCTCAACTCAAACCTTACCGGCAGCCTTAAGTAGCTGGTGCACACATACGATGGTTCCGGCGGCTGCAGCCTCGTGAAGGGCGTTCCAACCACGGTTATCCCTGCTGTCCACACTGCAGCCTCTCTGGATCAGTAAGCTCACACGCCTGACATTGCTCTCGCGTGCTGCCACGGCAAGGCTGGACACCGTGTCGCTGTAACACTCAGTAAAGTCCATCCTCCTTACCTCTCATCTGAACGACTCTGACAAAAAAAGACACGGATATAATAGGCCTATAAGTAACGAGAGGCGACGAAGAGAGGGATGAAATAACACATTGGCGGGATCAGAAGAGGAGGTCCACTCCGTTGCTGTCATTATCGAGACAAATAATGAGTTGGGGTGATGGCACAAACGGATTGGCATGCAAACCAATTTCAATAGTCTAATATATTAACC
Source organism: Oncorhynchus keta (assembly GCF_023373465.1). Classification (NCBI taxonomy): domain Eukaryota; kingdom Metazoa; phylum Chordata; class Actinopteri; order Salmoniformes; family Salmonidae; genus Oncorhynchus; species Oncorhynchus keta. The sequence continues at coordinate 46,937,271 of NC_068442.1, forward strand.
TGTATGTATAATGTTAGCTATCGTTACTTCTCTCTAGCTACTAGAAGTAGCCAAAATCCTCTAGTGGTGATCCTGGCTAAGCTAACGGGTTAGCTAGCTAACAGAAGTAATAGGCTTGTAAGACTGCATGCTTAGTCGACAGAAGTGTGGTTGGCTATCAAAATTATTCTTATGCTGCTACAATTTCTATTAGGACGTATTAATTCAATAAGAAAGCAGTTTAGCTACCTTTTCTCGTCTTCTCAGCTGTTTGCAACATCGACAAAACACCCGCGTTGAATCACTTCCGTACACACTATCATTGGACTAAAAGTGAAAACTCCGCCCATCCAGCGGCCCGAGGATGGTGACGTTGACCAATGCGTTCACCAATCATGAGCAAATGATGGTGGGGATATCGTTTAAAATAGAGCTGACAGTCCATCAGAATAACATGAGTAAAAATATTGAATTTCAAATCTTTGAAGGGGTGGCTATCGGATGAAGAAACTTTAGTTAGTAAAGAGAATCAGGGAGGTACAGATCACTTGTTTCAGACATTTATTGTGAAATCAGTATTTACAAGATTTAAAAGAACACCTGTGGAAAGCACATGTATTTTAATAAACATTACTATTCATGTGAAATCTTGATCGAAACCATTTATTACAGAATGGTTCAGGGTGTGCACTGAAACAGCTTCAGTCAACACTGGATGTAAGGCAAGTACGTCATCCTCTCATCGAAATATGTACACACAGCACTTTTTATTTACCCAAAAGATTGGAGGATACCTGTATTGTTTTATCATGCTTTTCAGTACGGCGGTCACTGTTTCTGTAGAGGGTCTCAAAGTACACCAGGAAAGTTCTGTTGCCCACAATTACACTGTAGCACTGTGTGGCAGCCATCTTAGCTTGCCTATATGACAACTCTCAGATACAAAATGGAGGGGAAAATTAATTTAACCTCCGAAAACAAAAGGAGGGGACAGAGCAGTGTTCTTTTACTTATTTCCTGCCAGGACGTCCTTTTCCACCCTTCATCCCTCCTCTTCCACCCTTAAATCCTCCTCCTCCACCACCTCTGCCTTTTCCTTTGCCCCCCCCTCCTTTCCCCTTCCCCCCTTTCTTGCCCCCTCTCTCGCGCTGCTCTTTCCTCTGCATGCCTCTCATGTCCTTCTTCATGCGGCCGTCCACCACTTTGAACTGGCCCTTGACACCGCCCGGACGACGAACCCTCTTGGTACCAGAGCCCTTCTTGGCCACGACGTACGTGACCTCCCTCTTCTCCTTACCAAGACCCGCCTTCTTATAGATACTAAAAACAGAGAGAGAGAGAAGGGACTTTAGTAAGTAAAGTAAAATGTTGGTGGTACAACATTTTAAAGTGGTAGTTTATTTAGCTAGCCACAGGTGTAGTAAAGTCCTACTGTAATGGGACATGTCACTGCCAGAGATGTAGCCGTGTAAATGGTTGTGGTACATGTCGTCGCAGAGGTTTTGATGGTGTAAAGTTGCATTTGTACCTCTTTAGCTGGGCCATCTTCTCCCTTTCACCAATGTCCACTGTGTTGACCACGGCCTCCGCCTTCTTCTTGGCTGACTCCATCTTCTTCAGCATCTGTCACACCAAAGATAAACAAAGGTCACATACTGTATGCTGCATCCTCCATCTTTACACCCAGTCTCCCACCTTTTTACCCAACATCCTCCTCTACCTTCATTCCCCCGTCTCCCACCTTTTTACCCAACATCCTCCTCTACCCTCATTCCCCCATCTCCCTTCCATTTCCCTTCATAATATTATCTTTCCCCCTCTACTTCTACCCTCATTCCCCAGTCTCCCTTCCATTTCCCTTCATAATATTATCTTTCCCCCTCTACTTCTACCCTCATTCCCCAGTCTCCTGTCCATTTCCCTTCATAATATTATCTTTCCCCCTCTACTTCTACCCTCTCATTCTACCATCTCTCTCTCGCTCTCTTACCCTCTTCTTCTTCCTGGCCTTGGCCTCAGCCACTCTTTTAATGGGCCTGGCGTTGATCTCCTTCCATTTTGCCTTGTACTCCTCCACCATCTCCTTGGTGACAGGGATAGGCTTATTCCGGTGTTTCTTCTCGTCATCCACAAACCACTCGGGCACCTCGCACTGGTCCTCCGAGCTGGCAAACCTGAACACATACATCGTCACACAGAAATAATACATTGCATGGCTAAATAAGTAGTATCATTAGTGAACACACACACACACACACACACACACACACACAGAGTAATCAGCTAATCTTGCCTGTGGAAGGAGCCATCAACCAGGTCCCTTGATCTCTTCTTGGAGGTCGCGATCTGACAGCCCAGGGCCAAACCCTCTGCATTCATGATGCGAGCACGCTTGCCTGGGGGGGAAACACACACCGCTTAAAATCTCGCCATTGATCTAAACAGTCACTCTAAGGCCCGCACCCTAGACATGTTCTCTTTACTCACTGGTGCTCTCCACTGGCACCACCTGGAAGTCGTCGCCATCTGCGTCTCCTTGGATACCGCCAGACCCTTTAGCCTTCATCTGAGCGATACTCCTGTAGAACACACACACACACACGTTTCCACTTATAGATGATCGGGGAAAGTGCATATTGTGGTCATAAGCTAAGTCATAATGTCTACCAGCATATCAAAGAATTCCTCCAAACATTTTTCAATCTGTTCGCTATCAGAATCCTACAAAATTATTGAAAATGTATTTTGTTAACAATATGACAAAATGGGACAAAAGTTCTAGTCTATTCTTTAATAAGTCATGTGACACGAGTCCTGACTTCTCATCGTCCTCGTCACTGCTGTTGTCATCATCAGAGTAACTGTCGCTATCCCCCACTGCCCCAGCTTCCTGTGAAGGCCCCGCCTCTTCCTCCTCGGGCTGGGCCGTATCAGGCTCCTCTGGGGTTTTTCTCTTCTTCCCCTTTGCTGGAGACAAAACAAAAAGTGTTACAAAAAGTTCATCCAACACTCTTCTCTCACTACAGACAAATCTCAGTCTAAAGTGGACTCTTCCCTTTTACCTACGCTGGGCTGAAAGTAATATGGTGGACACCTACTGGAAATTTCCACCTATCAAACAGGAGGAAGACACTTTATTGCGATGCTGTACTCATCCTGTACCTGTAAGGTCCTTGTTCTGTAGCATCTGTGTCTGCCGCAGCTCACTCGCTGCATCTCCGTCCAGATCCAGTTCAGCGAAGATGTCCTGTGTGAGTCAGAAAGTGACATCATAAGGTCAGAGAACCACGGGTACTATAAAAGTACTCCATGTGCATGAGGAAGTCTGTTAGTGGGTGGACGCGTACAGCGTGTTGTGTGTCGGTGAGCATGTATATGTGGGTGGGTCAGTGAGTGTGTGTGGGTGGGTACAGCGTGTTGTGTGTGGGTGGGTCTGTGTGTGAGTACAGCGTGTTGTGTGTGGGTGGGTGACTGTGTGTGAGTACAGCGTGTTGTGTGTGGGTGGGTGACTGTGTGTGAGTACAGCGTGTTGTGTGTGGGTGGGTGACTGTGTGTGAGTACAGCGTGTTGTGTGTGGGTGGGTGACTGTGTGTGAGTACAGCGTGTTGTGTGGGTGACTGTGTGTGAGTACAGCGTGTTGTGTGGGTGACTGTGTGTGAGTACAGCGTGTTGTGTGGGTGACTGTGTGTGAGTACAGCGTGTTGTGTGGGTGACTGTGTGTGAGTACAGCGTGTTGTGTGTGGGTGGGTGACTGTGTGTGAGTACAGCGTGTTGTGTGGGTGACTGTGTGTGAGTACACCGTGTTGTGTGTGGGTGGGTGACTGTGTGTGAGTACAGCGTGTTGTGTGGGTGACTGTGTGTGAGTACACCGTGTTGTGTGGGTGACTGTGTGTGAGTACACCGTGTTGTGTGTGGGTGGGTGACTGTGTGTGAGTACAGCGTGTTGTGTGGGTGACTGTGTGTGAGTACAGCGTGTTGTGTGGGTGACTGTGTGTGAGTACACCGTGTTGTGTGTGAGTGGGTGACTGTGTGTGAGTACAGCGTGTTGTGTGGGTGACTGTGTGTGAGTACACCGTGTTGTGTGGGTGACTGTGTGTGAGTACAGCGTGTTGTGTGTGAGTGGGTGACTGTGTGTGAGTACAGCGTGTTGTGTGGGTGACTGTGAGTACACCGTGTTGTGTGTGGGTGGGTGACTGTGTGTACTACAGACCTTGCTGAACCACATGCTGGTCTCACGGTCCCTCTTCTCCTCCTTTCCCTCCAGCTCCACTATCAGTCCACTCCCTTCCTCCTCCTCCTCCTCCTTCTCCACATTGAAGGACACTCTGCAACACACACCAAGCATTGGGAAAAAAAAATAGTAACATTGCAACAGCAGTTTTGCCAACATTTTGATGAAGTTATTATAGTTAAAAGTGGATTGAGTAGAAGTCATTTAATGTGTGAAGTGTCAAAAGCAGTGATACAGATAGATGCAGAGAGAGAGAGACAGAGACTGAGTGAAAGACGTACTTTTTCTTGGTGGCCTTGTCCTTGGCCATCTCCTTCTGTTTCTCTATGATCTCATCCAAGTCGTCATCGTCCAGGTCAGAGACCAGGGAGACCTCGTCACTGTCACCGTCGTCAGAGAAGTATAGGTCCTCCTCCCCTTCCACCATGGCATCAGCTAACTTCATGTCCCCCTTGGTGATCTCACACAGAGCCTAGGAGAGGGACGGAATGAGGGGAAAGGTGAAGCTTTTCACAATCATGAGAAATAAAACAAGAACAACCTTTATAAAAATCTATTCAAAACCATGTCCATGGTCAATTGGTGTGTGTATGTGCATGCATATCGGTCTCTGAGTTACCGCGGCCTTGTTAATGGTAACGAGGGAGAACATGGAGGAGTCGTTGCCATCTGCGATGGAGACTCCCGGCAGGTCCATCTTCAGTGCCACCCTCTCCCTCTGCTTCCTTCTCTCCTTCAGAAGCTTCTTCTTCTTCCTGGTTGGCACAACACACCAGCAGCACGTCAACACCTCACACTGGACAATACAGCACCGGTCACAGAATACACCAGCAAACATGTCAACACACCTTACAGACAGGAAATATAGCACATCTGTAATATCATAAACACCTCCCCCCTTAAATATCAGGAAGCAGTTGCCATCAGGCCGTAGACTCAGGTCTCTACCTCTCAGGACCAAGACACCAGTTTTGTGCCAGCATCAGTAAGGCTTTTTAATGAACATTCTTGGGACTTGTGTATTGTATCTGTAATGTGTGAACGGTGAAGTTATTCTATATTGATCCATCAAATCCCATTTTTGCTATATGCATTAGAGAGCATAAAGTTGAGCAGTTGAGTATAGACTTAGTCTCAGCTCTGCCACCTCCTCAGTATAAAGACCTACCGTCTCAGCTCTGGCACCTCCTCAGTATAAAGACTTACCGTCTCAGCTCTGCCACCTCCTCAGTATAAAGACTTACCGTCTCAGCTCTGCTACCTCCTCAGTATAAAGACTTACCGTCTCAGCTCTGCCACCTCCTCAGTATAAAGACTTACCGTCTCAGCTCTGCCACCTCCTCAGTATAAAGACTTACCGTCTCAGCTCTGCCACCTCCTCAGTATAAAGACTTACCGTCTCAGCTCTGCCACCTCCTCAGTATAAAGACTTACCGTCTCAGCTCTGCCACCTCCTCAGTATAAAGACTTACCGTCTCAGCTCTGCCACCTCCTCAGTATAAAGACTTACCGTCTCAGCTCTGCCACCTCCTCAGTATAAAGACTTACCGTCTCAGCTCTGCCACCTCCTCAGTATAAAGACTTACCGTCTCAGCTCTGCCACCTCCTCAGTATAAAGACTTACCGTCTCAGCTCTGCCACCTCCTCGGCTTTCAGCTCGGCAAGTTTCTGCTCCATCTCTTCCTCCTCCAACTCGGCCTCTTCTTCCTTCTTTTCAGACACCGTCATTTTCTTTTTCTCCTTCTCCTCTTTCTTCTCTTCTTTCTTCTCCTCTGCGTCGCTCGCCTCCTCACCTGAACTCAGTCTGCAGACAAGCACAACAATAAAGGCCAATGTTATTGATGCCTACTGCTCTATATAATGGGATGTGCAACTTCAAATAATATTAATTTAGAACCTGACATACCCCATATCTTTGTAAAAGAGATTCTTGTCTACCAAAATCAGGCCCAATCCCTACATAGGCAAATCATGATACTCTCATGTGTTCAGACTGGATGGGTGTAAAACAATATGGAGGGAACAAACAGAAGACCAGGTGGAGTCGGTACCTACCTGGATCTGTTCTACTAGGGGCCTTAGGTAGTCACAGGGTTCAATCTGGACTGGGAGTCACGGGGGTTCAATCTGGACTGGGAGTCACGGGGGTTCAATCTGGACTGGGAGTCACGGGGGTTCAATCTGGACTGGGAGTCACGGGGGTTCAATCTGGACTGGGAGTCACGGGGGTTCAATCTAGCCTGGGAGTCACGGGGGTTCAATCTGGACTGGGAGTCACGGGGGTTCAATCTGGACTGGGAGTCACGGGGTTCAATCTGGACTGGGAGTCACGGGGGTTCAATCTGGACTGGGAGTCACGGGGGTTCAATCTGGACTGGGAGTCACGGGGGTTCAATCTGGACTGGGAGTCTCTCTCAATAGAACTTGCTGTAGATATAAAGATTAAGGAATGTTTAAAAGGATTCTTACTTGATGTCCTCATCCAGCTGCTTGGCCTCATCCTTTAGCTTCTTAGCCAGGTATCTCCTCAGCTTGGACCTCCAGTTCAGCAGCAGACTGAGGACACACACATACATACATACACAGGGTCAGAGGGCAAAGGTCATTGGAGAGCCCCATAGGAGGGCAGGCGGCGAGACTTGAGTTGCAGCACATATTTGGGTCTATAAGAAAACACTTTATGAAGTCAGTGTATTGTTATCATTACAGTATAACAATCTCATTGGCTTACCGGAGCTCCTTGCGGCCCAGAACCTTGATGTCACGGCAACACTCTATGACCTCGTCAGAGGTGGCCTCGTGAGACTCCAACTCAGGGTTGTCAAAATTGATCTGGAAGCACACCCCAATAAAAACAATATTAAAATCTGCTCAGTGACAAATGCTATCGTAGCTAAATGTGGTTTAGCTAGCCAGCAAGTTAACTTGCCATCAATGCTGACTTCAAGCATTTCGCTACACTCGCATTAACATCTGCTAACCATGTGTATGTGACAAATAAAATTTGATTTGATTTGAAATTTGATTTGACTGCCATTGTAAAGTTCTGTATGATGCGTCTCACCTCGTTGGCTTTGCTCAGGAAGTCCACAGGGTTGTCAGCCTTGAGGAAGGCGGTCGCTGAGAAGGTGTGATACAGGGTCAGATCACCATCTGTGTATCCCTCCGCCTGAAACACAGCATGAATGAATGAAGCCACTAAAATATACAGTCTGTTCATTCAGAAGACTTCACTGTAAAGAATTACACACAGGTGCACACACACACCTTCGGTTTCTTCAGAGGGACCAGGTCTTTGATAGCCTTGGCTTGGACCTCCACCTCTTTGAAAGCATGTTTGGGGTCGAAGAACTTGTTGTCAATTTTGTCTGGGGCCAGGTAGCCTGAAATGGAATGAAGTCCCATCCTCAGTTACTCAACAAGACCAACATTTACCACAATAAACCCAAAGTATATATTTCTCAATTTACTCTAGATACCTGGTGCTAAAGAGCAGGGTTGGAGTCAATTCCATGTCAATTCAGGAAGTGAATAGGAATTCCAATCAGAACGGAAAAATCCTCAATGAAAATAAATGGTACTTCTCACTTTTCCAACTCTGCTATAGAGAGTCGGGGTGAACCAACCCACCTTGGCAGATGACGAAGATCTCAGCCGACTCGTTTCTGGAGGCCTGGGGCTTGGTAGCCTGCACCTTCTTGAAGAACTGCTGGAAGATCCACAGCAGTGGCTGGTAGTCTTTGGAGCGAAACACCTTGGTGACAAACGTGCCCCCTTTGGCCAGAAAGTCACACGCCAGCTTCAGAGCCATCAGGGTCAGATGAGCTGGAAGGGTGAGAGGAGGGTTCGAGTAAGACAAAGATTGTGATCTGCTCCTCGACACCGATTTATTACCTTCGAATTTCATTAATTTACTGTTAATCTAATACGCATTTCTACTGTACAAATGTTATGAGAGTGAACATGCCATATAGCTGATGGACGGACAAACGTGGTGTTAAGCTTATTCCCTCTGAGTTTACATATAAAGGTTTATGTTTACATCAGTGCGTTACTTACCCTGAGAGAAGGCATCATGCACCCAGTTGGCTCCAACATTTGGAGCTCCGTCGTTTAGGACCACGTCCACCTTCCATGTCTGGAGCTCCTTCCTCAGAGCCTGGCCAAAACAACAGTTACATCAAACACTGTCCTCTTTGGACTAAAAGTTGTCACAATTTGGTGATGTATGATGAAGTTACCAACGCATATAACAGTACATCGGAGAATACTGTCCGAGAACATTCAATGGGAGTTATGTCAACACTGTACTGTGATGAACTACATTAAAACGCCATCCTGTTATGGATAAATAACAGACTCACTAATTTGACCTCTGACCTACCTGCCGGCATTTCTCTGTGGTGATGTCCTCTGTCAGGGCGACCACGTTGGGGATAGATTTGATTGGGACCAAGTCGACACCTTTGGAGATAGGAACGCAATGACATCATCAACCAACTATAACAGCACTGCAACAGGGATTTATTTTTGTAAGATGTCGGCTAAGTATTATGGAACACAGTAGTCGGTATATGTTAGAGGTGCCTGAGACGAGGTTTGACTCACCAATAATAAGACTGGAGACAGGCATAAACTTGGACGCCACCTGTAACCTATGGGTATGGGTATGACAGAGAGAAAGAATATTGACAAAAATAATAAAACAAGATACGACAATTATTTCATAGGCCTACTACAGCACATGTTGATGTTTAACATATCAAATAGCATGCTAAAGTAAGACTTGACAGTCAATAGCGTATGATAGTATATTGAGATCATGTGACACGCGATGCAGATAGCTACGGTACCCACCAACCACCCGGAGCAGCGCACAAGTCCACCAGAGCCCTGGCTTTCTGTAAGAACTGGAATTTTCGGTTCAGCTGAATAAGCTTGAAGGAAGAACGTGAACGATATCCTGAGGGAGAGGAGAGCGAGAGTATTACACATATATAACCAGACAATGTCATTTCTACATTACTAGCCAGCTGTTTTCAATGCTACACGATCCAGCTGGCTTCAACTATCAGTATCACAATCCTGAGAAGCCAATTAGCTACAGTAATCTCTCTAGATAGTTATGATCTTGAATATTGATGGCTATATGATCAAGGGTACCCAATCCCTGATGAGCAACAATAGCTAGGTAGCTAACGTTACATATACATTATCTGTTTAAACTGAAAAGCACACAGTACAACTAGCTTACTGTTTAGCTACTGTATTAATTCACTTGGACTTGATTTAGCTAGCCCATTTAAATTAGGCTAATAGCACGATGAGTTCTCTGCGTTTATAGATCTTACCCGTTTCCTTTGCTAAGTGGTAGAATTTATCTTTTCTAGACTTTCCAACTTTGAGTTTCTTCCCCATGTTTGCTGGTGTTGTTGATCGCTTATTATTTAAATTGTGATTGGAATATTACGATTTACAAATTACCGAAGAAGATTACCAACCACCTCCATGAAAACATAACACGTGTGGCTTCTATGCGCATGAAATTTACGTCACATATAAATTTGAAGCCTGGAAACTTTATTGAACCAAGGACTACAACAGACCGTGGAACAGACAGATACATTCATTGCAACTATAAAATAATGTGAGAGACGTACTGCTTGGATTCTTTACCTACGGTAGAAATAAGTCGAAACAATTTTATGTAATTCATTTCATTATTCTTTTGGCCAAATTTCATATTCACAAATGTACATTTACAAAAAAAACACCACGTGTTCTTACCTTACAAAAATAACTATATTTTAAGACAACTAAATATTCTACCAACAAAAAAGCTGTTCGAGTTATGAGTGTGTGTATGCCCCTTGAAGTGTAATGTGATATTGTACCTTTGTATATTCTTTATATATACTTGTGTTCCCCCATGTACTTCTTGTATTGATATGTTGTTAATAAAAAATATATATAATAATACAAAAAAATATATATACATTATATACATTACCAGTCAAAAGTTTGGACACACCTCCTCATTCAAAGGTTTTTCTTTATTTTTACAATTTTCTACATTTTAGAATAATAGTGAAGACATCATGTGTTATTCCATAGTTTTGATGTCTTCACAATTATTCTACAATGTAGAAAATAGTTTAAAAAATAAAGAAAAACCCTTGAATGAGTAGTTGTGTCCAAACCTTTGACTGGTACTAATATATATATATATATATATAATATAATATAATGTAGGCACAGTTTCTAAACCCAAAGGCTCAACTTTGCAAGACTTTCGGAAACGCTTGCAAACATCAAACAGACCAGGCCTGGGTTTGGGGTTTGAGAATTAAAAATTCTTCCTTAGTTGTTAATTTTCTTGAAATCTAAAGGCATAACCAGTGGTGTAAAGTACTTAAGTAAAAATACATGAAATTACTACTTAACTGTTTTACTTTACTATTTATATTTTTGATTACTTTTACTTCACTACATTCCAAAATAAAATTACGTACTTTTTACTCCATACATTTTCCCTGACAATCAAAGCACTCCTTACATTTTGAATGTTTAGCAGGACATAATTTTTTTCTAATTCACACACTTATCAAGAGAAACATCCCTGGTCATTCCTATTGCCTCTGATCTGTCTGACTCCCTTAACACATGCTTTGTTTGTAATTCATGTCTGTGTTGGAGTGTGGGATCTTTACTTTTACTCAAGTATGACAATTGGGTGCATTTTCCACCACTGGGCATAACCTAGATTCGAGCCAATGTTTTAAGTAGTTGAACATGTTATTACGCCAACCTTGTGAACGTGACAAACTAACAGGTTTTCATTTTCGTCAAAAACAACTTTATATCGAAGGAGTACTGTTGAGTTGACCGCCAGCACATGCGCAATTCGGCGGGAGACTTCCGTGACCCGATGATGTGTTCCAATGATTTATATACACACTAGATACGTTTTGAGAGCGGGGTTTTTAGTCTACGTGCCTCCATTTTGTCACTCCTTCACCGGGGTAAAATATTTTGGAAGCAAAAAAAATGCATTTATTAATGTCTACATTTGTGTTTGCCACGTGTATTATATTACAGACATCTTAATGTATACTCTAAAATTATATTATGTGAGATAAGAGTACAAATAAAAATATATAACTATATTTAAACATTCGAGATTACTAATGTTACTGTCCCCACTACAACAAACAAATACTTAAATGCATATGGTTTTGTCTTTGAAATATTTCATTGGAAAAGTGTAGAATTCCTTTCATTCCATTGGAGGACTGCTCCTACTGAGGAGTGGCAATAACGTTGACCGGTGGTTTCAAAGCCTCTCAATGGCCAATACATAGGAGCTATCCAGGTTTTATATACAGTAAGTACCTCAGTGGTTTTCATGCATGAGTTTAGCCACCCAACATCACCGACAAGTGTGATCAGGGATTTCTATTGGAGAAGCAGTTTTAGCCTATCTTCATACTGTACTGTCTTTGATGTAGGCATTTTTATGTAAAGCATGTCAACATACTTATCAGTTGATTAAAAAAATTCACAGTTCATTATTTTTTTTATTGTGATTCAATTAGTTGTCGGTTTTATTTTTGTCTTAGACATTTAGATGCTATTCAAAGCTATGTGTGTGCTTGACAAAATTGAATTATATAACAAAAATAAAAGAATGGGTTATTAATATTATTTGCCAGCAGCATACCACCCTGCATACTACTACTGGCTTCCTTCTGAAGCTAAGCAGGGTTGGTTCTGGTCAGTTTCTGGATGGGAGACCAGATGGTGTTGGAGGGCCAGTAGGAGGCACTCTTTCCTCTGGTCTAAAGAATCCCAGGGCAGTGTAGGGTGCTGTCTTTTGGCTGGGATGTTAAACGGGTGTCCTGACTCTCTGAGGTCATTAAAGATCCCGTGGCTCTTATTGTAAGAGTAGGGGTATTAACCCTGGTGTCCTGGTTAAATTCACAATCTGACCTTCAAACCATCATGGTCACCTAATAATCCCCAGTTTACAATTGGCTCAATCATCCCCCTCCTCTCCCCTGTAACTATTCCCCAGGTCGTTGCTGCAAATGAGGATGTGTTCTCAGTCAACTTATCTGGAAAATGAAAAACAATTATTGTAAAGACTCCAATAATGTTTTCTTTATGAATGATTCCTTTGTCACATTTTATATTTAATTTTCACCCAAACCAATCCTTTCAACATCTCAAAATGTGTATCTCCAGTAATATAGACATTTTACATTTTAATGTAGGCAACATGTCTACCTTATACAGTATTTGGTCTGCTTGGCCTTCAATACAAAGGACGATGAAATAGATAAATGCATTATTTTTTAATGACATTGGGTAAAAATGAGGTATCCTCTTAAACAAAAGACTGAGGGGAAGTTTGAATCCCAGACCATTAGCACAGGACAATGCTGCTGTTGTTGAGGGTGCTCAGAAGGTTCTGTTTCTGGAGCGTGTGTTGATCAGTCCAAGCACAGAGAAAGCACTTGCTGCAGCCGTCACCAAAATGATGGCCCCAATGGCCCGTGTGGCCTGTGGACACAACAGAAAATAACAATTGTACCCGGTAAATACAATAACGCCTAATGTAACGTCATTCGATTATATGCGTATGGTGGTGGAGAGGACAATACCTTATTGACTATACCAGGGTATATTGATTGTAAGTAGTGATAAGGGCTAGAATGACCTTGTATACATTGGAAAAAAAGGAGAGAGTAATGCCCTATGTCCAAATTGTCACCTAGGCACTTCTGCATGTAGGTCTCAGAGGAATACATAAGTATACAGCAATATGGTGGAAACTCCACCTGCCCTGTAAGAATTGGGCATCAGGAGAGAGAGCGAGAGAGAGAGCGAGAGAGAGAGAGAGAGAGAGAGCGAGAGAGAGAGAGAGAGAGAGAGAGAGAGAGAGAGAGAGAGAGAGAGAGAGAGAGATACAGCGCATACACAGGAGGAAAGAGACAGGAAGAGTGAGAGAAAGAGATAAAGAAGGAGTAAAATACCTGCTCAGACACTCCCTCTCCGTAGCGCAACAAGGTGACAAAGTGCTCGCAGTTACTGCCCAACAGGTCATAAGACACCTCCTGGCCAATGAGAACTTAAGATCGCTGAATGATGTAATCGACGGGCAATAGAGTGTGGTGGTCGTGGTATTTGTTGTTGACCCGGTACGAGTCGTCTCCAACCACTTCCTTTAGAAGCTGCATTCGGACAACTGCCTTCAGACTGAACACAGACTTCACACTGGAGATGGCTGCAGCCTGACTCTCATCTACAGGAAGGAGACAATATTCAGGGGGCGTGAAGCATTAGCATTATTAAATTGCAGTTATTAGTGGTTGAAATTCAATCAAACTTGTGTTGATAAATGTGGAATTTATTGAATCCCACCCTTTGAAAATGCTGAATAAATTCACAAAGGGCTATACTCTTGATGTGAGATAAGTGTCATTTAATTCAAATGTTTTAATCAGATTGTGCATTGGAAGCGTTTACATTCTGAAGCATCAAGTACGACACATACAACACCAATAAAAAACATATACGACACACATACGACATACAGTACCAGTCAAAAGTTTGGATACTCTGCCTTGATGACATATATTTTGATTTGTTTAACACTTTTTTTGTTATTATATGATTCCATATGTGTTATTTCATTGTTTGGATGTGTTCAGTCTTATTCTACAATGTCGAAAACAGTAAAAATAAATAAAAACCCTTGAATGAGCAGGTGTGTCCAAACTTTTGACTGGTACTGTATGTGCACATGACAAATACACTTTTAAACCTGAGACTTGAAACACACATACGACATATTCTAACTCAAGTTAGGATTTAGTCTCATGTCTCAACACTGCTTTCACTGACCAACAGGTGTCAAATTGATGACGCAACCGTCTCCCAGGTACAGAGCCCTGTGCTGAAAGGCTGGTCTTAAGATCTCAATGAGGTCACCAGGCTGAGGGGGGTCAAGATGGTCAAGGTCATTAGTGGCCATCTATAGGGGGAGGAAGTAATCAACAATGTGGACATTGGCTGCATTTACAATCAATATACTATTATTTAGTATCTACACCAGTTGAAAGAGTTTACAATTTACACATTTACACTGACAACATGTGCATAAAACACAGCAGTGTCTGTCAATACTGCTACTGGTTTAAATGATAAATCAATCAAAACTGTATTTAGTGAGTGCACATTTATTTTTAGTTTTTTCGGCATCTGAAAATACTTTTCTTATGTATAGACTTTGTGTAGAGAATGGCAGTTGCACACTCTATGGTCAATTAATTTCAAACGAAGTCAGTCGTCAAGGGAATCAACTTGAAATTTTAAAATAATATAATTGGAATTGAAGAAAATGAAGGAAAATTGATGTACACATTTGGAACCCTATATGGTTCTATCTCCCAACCTGCCCCCATCTAGCTGAGCTATAAAGATAAAAAAGAATCATATATATTGTTATTTGTCACAGATGTAGGCTAACAGTGAAATGTTTACCTACAGGTCCTTTCTCAACAATGCTTTACCTAGAAGGTCAACAGGGTCATAGAAATAGAGTAGACACAGATATTGTATAGGCCTACATATTATTCATGCATTACAATAACAAATACAATTGTGAGGTGAAAATAACAAACTTTCAACACACATAATGATACTCACAGTAAAGGTTGTGTTTTTTTCTATCCATCCCACATCATGCTTCCACAAATTCTGAAAACAGAAACATTAATGAAACTACGTCACCCTTCCCTCGGTCATCCCTCCCTCCCTCCCTCCCTCCCTCCCTCCCTCCCTCCCTCCCTCCCTCCCTCCCTCCCTCCCTCCCTCCCTCCCTCCCTCCCTCTGTTTGAGATACCCTATAGTTCTCTTTGTGCTATTGACTGCATGCATGCTGTGCACTATAACTCCACTATACCCAAATGGAATTTCAATAACAACCATTCTCTGAAGGTTCAATCAATGAAAAGGAAAAGTGAGATAGACTATTTACTTGGATTTTTATGTTTTTTTTAATGGTAATATTATACTTTCAAGGTAGGAACACTAATTTCATAGAGCGAGTGTGCTGGAGAACAGGGTACAATGTAGAGAGCAAAGGTCACACACATATACAGACAATAAACACACACACACACGCACACACACACAGACAATACACACAAGCTATTGTGCCACACACAGTCACAATAGCACCTACATAATAGAGAAACGGACAGAAAAAGAGTTTGTCACGACTGAAAATAGACTTTGACATGGGAAAAGACCTATCTAAATGTGTAAAAGTCACAGTTCAATAACATAATTGTGACTCCATTAGAAAACTAGAGACAATAAAATCCAATAGAAAACATGTAAAGGGGAGATAGAAAATGTCCATTCATTTGTATTCTGCCACACAGAGAATAATCTCTTGAGTTCACCTGGCATGTGATGAAATCTCTATCATCCTGGGGGAGCTATGTATTAATTCATAATATCATTCATTAATAAGTCAAGTCTGAAGCTACAGTATGTGGTGGAAAATTACATGTTTTTTAAAACTAAATTATCAAACACATCAATATTTTAGTACTTCAACTTTAGCTACTTGACATATTTTTAATAGAGGTCCTATTTGCCAATAGTTTAAGTATGTGATTTAGTTAAGTATAGCTAAACTACTATTCAAATGAATACAAAGACTTGAGGCAATACTTACTCAAATACCAACACCTTTTTCTTCCTCTCCATTCTTTTTCTTCCTCTCCATCCATTGAAAGTCAAATGAGAAAAATAATTGAATCTAAATCCTTAAAATGGTCGGTTGTCTGAGCGAAAATCCAATTTATTCGGATTATAGTCACTCAGATTGCATGGCAAAAAAATTAAAGTGTTTCTTTTAAGGTCCTACAGGTAGGTAGTGTTTCATATATCGATTTTGACAAATGATGACAGTCACCGGGTTACCGCCATCCACAGGCCACTGATGCTAGAAGGCGATAACTTCGGCAGCAGCACTGACAGCGTTGATTCACGTCATTGCTATCTGGAATCATTGGGACGTCCATACCCTAAACCCTAACCTTAACCCCTATCCTTACCCATACCCCAACCAAACCATAACCATTCCTTAACCATAACCCGTACATTTACCATTGTAAACTTCAATGGGGTAGGGACGTCCCAATGATTCTGATTGCATGGACCGGACCGTTCATTCATGTATCAATTTGTAAAATGAAGAACGCCTTGATATTATGTAGTATTGATGACTGACTAGCCCTGCAGCACATCATCACTGGCATGGAAATGATTAACATAATTACAATTTGTGGCTTGATGATTAAAAGGTAAATAATTTTCGTGAGCCTTAAATATTTTTTTCTGTTATGCATTATCATGTCTGTTTTGAATAGGCTATAATGTAATTCCAATTGCCATTTTTTTCTTGAGTAAAACATGAATTCTTCAACAGAGGGCAGCATAGCCTACCTGCCTGTATTTGTTTTCTTTAGACTATGTCGTCAGTGATATTTAATCGGGCAAAACTTGATATAGGCTACAAAATGAAAGATGTTACCCATGGACATAAAGGCAATTAGTTTAACTATGGTCACACGTTATCTCATTTTCAAACATAGCCCATGGAAGTATTATTCACTGCAGTCATTTTCAACATTAAGGGGAACATATTCATATGGATACATTCCAGCCGTTTGTAGTCTTGGCTTTTATTGATCAGTTTAATATGATTGTTGTTGCACCATGCATACAAAGTCTATCGTACTGTAGTAGACATTTGTTTCCACGATTTCAGCTTTGCTAATTTAAGTTGATGAAAAAGAGGTGCAGCGCAAATTTGCTTTCAGTTTCCTTTTTATTGTCGGTTCATTGAAGCACAATTTCATTGAAACAGTTCTGCTTCCTCGGGCTTTAATCTTACAAAACCGGTCCTCTTTATGAATAGTCTCACCCAATGTGGTATTTTAACATTCTCTATGAGGAAACTAGTTATTGGACAAGATTCCTCATGACATAGCTAATTAACTATTCATAATCCAGTGAACCACATCTGGACAACATTTCATGTAGTCAGTGGTATTAGGCAAAACGTGATATTGTAGGCTACTAAATGACAGATTCAATGTTACCCAAGTTATCTTACTTTCGAACATAGCCCATAGAAGTTTTATTTTACTGTAATAGCCCACTGCAGTCATGTTTAAAATTCAGGTAAACATACTTGTATTGATACATTTCAGCCTTTTGTAGTTTTCTATGTTTTGTAACATGCTTCTATAAGCATTGTTAAAAGTCAAGGTGCAGATTGTTCTTCAATTTAACGAAAACAAACATATTCTGGCAGATTGTGTCAGATATAGTAACATTATTATCCACATTAGTCCATTGTCCCTACCAGTTTTAGCCAACTATTTGCAGCTGTTTGGTAATGACATTGACATACATATCTGGCAGCAACATATGTTCAACTTTGGTCCTGAGCTGTTGCAGACACCATCTTCTTAAATAAGAAGAACTCTTGACTCTAGGTTTTAATGCACTCAGTCAAAACTATTCTTGTGCCCTTGCCAAAGTTGAAGAGGGGGACACCAAGGAGTTGGTTGCATTCTTTGGCCATTGATAGGACGACTCGTGGTCACATGTCAACTCGTTGACATATAGTCACTCCTCTTTGCCCTGGTCGTTTGGAGCTGCTGGGACTGAGTAATAAATTAATTGTTAGCTAGCGACCTGTATCAATAACCTTACCAAATATTGACTATTCATTATCGACAATAAGGGTTACTCCTGTCTGTGGTATGAAAAGGTAGCTTTGGCCATCTCGCCTGAAGTTGTGGTAAGGGGAATTCAATTGACTACCATGAAGATAGCTAACGTTAGCTAGTTAGCTGACATAAGACAATGACACGCGTTACAAAACAGCTGAATTTAAATCATGCGAAATAACACCAATTTGTTAGTTAGCAATGTGATATAACAAATAACATTGTAATGTAAAGAAATTCCAATGTTTGGTAGGTAGTTGGTTTCTGCAAATGACTTGTTAGCTAGCTAGCTGGGTGCACATAGCTAACATTAGCTACCCAGCCACATTCTTTCAACCAAGATGTTCGTTGACATGTCATTCAATATCTGTCGCTTGTCAGTGTAAGGTTACTCAACCTTTAGCTAGTTGCTAATGTTTTGTCGACTGCTGGAATGTTTTGTAGCCAACCAAAGTGTTTTCATTTGCTAACCAGACCCTGTTAACCAACCCAGACATGTAGCTAGTTGTGTCATACATAAGTCTTACAATAGTAACATCTGTTATTTGGCTTTGACTCATGAAGGCTGATATGAAATTATTATAATTATTAAGTTGTGGTGTGAATGTCTGTTAGCTGACCAGCTGTGTTCATGGGGAAAGTGATGATGATAATAATGCTAAGTATCTAGCATGGTCCAGGCACATGCTTGGGCATCACGGCCAGTCAATATGTCAAGGAACAGACTTGTCAGTATTTGGGGATAAGGACAACTTGCAGTGTATAATGAGGTAGTGCACCTTTTTTGTAATGTGCATACTTTCTCTCTCTCTCTCTCTGAGATCAGAAAGCTGAAGCATGGATTCGCCTCAGGATGACTTCTCTCCACTCAAACGCTTTGTAGTGGCCAAGAAAAAGATAAGTGACGTGTTTGATCAACTGCTGGAGTATGTGAAGGAAGGTTCTGTGTTTGTAGAAGGTGAGTGTGCTGTATAGTAAATCAGATGCTTCGGCCACATTTTGAATGTCAAAGTAAGTAGTCGAATGCATAAAGGGTTTGATTTTTATGTTGTGAGTACACTGTACTCTTATTTTTTTTCTGTTGTGGATTTGTCAGAAACTTGTCGGAATGATGCCTTAGAGAAGATTGCAAGTCGGGAGCAACAGGAGCAGATTCGGGCGTATGCCGGCAAACTGCAAACTATAAAAGATGTGCTGGCACGCAGACACATGAAGGTGGCCTTCTTTGGCAGGTAAATGCGTATAGTCTGCTGCATTTTGATTTCTCCACTCTTTTGCGTGTGTATTTTATTTTACACCGCTTCCAGGATAGAACTGAAGTGTGCAACCACATTTGAGAAAAGATCAATGGATCGTAACATTGAGTTTGGCCTTTATTGATCAGTTAACATTGTTCATGTTACACCATTGCATACCAAGCACTGTATTGTACTGTAGTAGACACTTGGTGTCCCAAGCTTTCAGCTTTGCTAATTGAGGATGAAGAAAAGGTGCCGTTCTGTTTTACTGCCGGTTCATTGAAGCACGCTTTCGTTGAAACTGCTCTGCTCCATCAGGCTTTTATCTTATGAAACCGGTCCTCATTATGAATAGTCTCGACCTGTGGTATTTTACCATTCTGTATGTGCTAACTAGCTATTGGACAAGATTCATAATGATAAATTGCCTAGTCATAAGCCAGTAAACCAGTTTGAACAGTTTGAAATTCCTGTAGTTATTTCCTCATGAGATTGTATGTGTAGTTGAAGTCGGCGGTTTACATACACTTAGGTTGGAGTCATTAACTCATTTTTCAACAACTCCACACATTCCTTGTAAAAAATCTAGTTTTGGCAAGTCGGTTAGGACATCTACTTTGTGCGTGACACAAGTAGAGGTCGACCGATTAATCGGAATGGCCGATTTTCAAGTTTTCATAATCGTTAATTGGTATTTTTGGACACTGATTTGGCAGATTTTTTTTTTTTACAGTTTATTTAACTAGGCAAGTCAGTTAAGAACACATTCTTATTTTCAATGATGGCATAGGAACGGTGGGTTAACTGCCTCATTCAGGGGCAGAAGGACAGATTTTCACCTTGTCAGCTCGGGGGATCCAATCTTGCAACCTTACAGTTAACTAGTCCAACTCTATAACCACCTGCCTCTTGTTGCACTCCACAAGGAGCCTGCCTGTTACGCGAATGCAGTAAGACAATGTAAGTTGCTTGCTAGCATTAAACTTATAAAAAAACTATCATAATCACTAGTTAACTACACATGGTTGATGATATTACTAGTTTATCTAGGTTGTCCTGCATTGCATATAATCTGACTGAGTATACAAGTAGTGGAGGCAGCAGCAGGCTTGTAAGCATTCATTCAAACAGCACTTTCGTGCGTTTGGCCAGCAGCTCTTCGTTGTGCGTCAAGCATTTCTTCTCCAACACTTTGTTTTTGCATTATTTAAACCAAATTGAACATGTTTCATTATTTACTTGAGGCTAAATTGATTTTATTGATGTTTTATATGAAGTTAAAATAAGTGTTCATTCAGTATTGTTATAATTGTCATTATTACAAATGATTTTTTTTCTTAAATGGCCGATTTTAATCTGTGTCTGCTTTTTTGGTCCTCCAATAATCGGTATCGGCGTTGAAAAATCATAATCGGTCGACCTGTAGACACAAGTAATTTTTCCAACAATTGTTTACAGAGATTATTTCACTTATAATTCCAGTGGGTCAGAAGTACACTAACTTGACTGTGACTTTAAACAGCTAGGACAATTCCAGAAAATGAAATGGCTTTAGAAGCTTCTGATAGGCTAATTGACATCATTTGAGTCAATTGGAGATGTACCTGTGGATGTATTTCAAGGCCTACCTTCAAACTCTGCCTCTTTGCTTGACTTCATGGGAAAATCAAAAGCAATCAGCCAAGACCTCAGAAATGTTGGCAATTTCCAAACTCCTGAAAGTACCACGTTCATATATGTACAAGCAATAGTACGCAAGTATAAACACCATGGGACCACGCAGCCGTCATAACGCTCAGGAAGGAGACGCGTTCTGTCTCCTAGAGATGAACGCACTTTGGTGCGAAAAGTGCAAAACAATACCAGAACAACAGCAAAGGACCTTGTGAAGATGCTGGAGGAAACAGGTACAAAAGTATCTATCCACAGTAAAACGATTCCTATATCGACATAACCTGAAATGCTGCTCAGCAAGGAAGACACCACTGCTCCAAAACCGCCACATAAAAGCCAGACTACGGTTTGCAACTGCACATGGGGACAAAGATTGTACTTTTTGGAGAAATGTCCTCTGGTCTGATGAAACAAAATAGAAATGTTTGGCCATAAATTACCATTATGTTTGGAGGAAAAAGGGGGAGACTTGCAAGCTGAAGAACACCATCCCAACCGTGAGGCATCTGGGTGGCAGCATGTTGTGGGGGTGCTTTGCTTCAGGGGGGACTGGTGCACTTCACATAATAGATGACATCATGAGGGAGGAACATTATGTGGATATATTGAAGCAACATCTCAAGACATCAGTCAGGAAGTTAAAGCTCAGTTGTAAGGATAATGACCCCAAGCATACTTTCAAAGTTGTGGCAAAATGGCTTAAGGACAACAAAGTCAAGGTATTGGAGTGGCTATCACAAAGCCCTGACTCAATCCTATAGAACATTTGTGGGCAGAACTGAAAACTGTGCAAGGAGGCCTACATACCTGACTCAGTCATACCAGCTCTGTCACGAGGAATGGGCCAAAATTCTCCCAACTTATTGTGGGAAGCTTATGGAAGGCTACGCAAAACGTTTGACCCAAGTTAAACAATTTAAAGGCAATGTTACCAAATACTATTTGAGTGTATGTAAACTTCTGACCCACTGGGAATGTGATGAAATAAATAAAAGCTTAAATAAATGATTCTTTCTTCTTCTATTATTCTGACATTATTTTTAAAATAGTGTTGATTCTGACTGACCTAAAATGGGACATTTTACTAGGATTAAATGTCAGGAATTGTGAAACTGAGTTTAAATGTATTTGGCTAAGGTGTATGTGAACTTCTGACTTCAACTATGTTTCATGAAAATGAGGAGTCACTAGACCTCTTAAGCTGTGTTCTTTGCTTAGGACGAGTAATGGGAAGAGTACAGTGGTGAATGCCATGCTGAGGGACCGCGTGCTGCCCAGTGGCATGGGTCACACCACCAACTGCTTCCTGAGTGTGGAGGGCACGGACTCGAACAATGCTTACCTCAAGACAGAGGGCTCAGAGGAGGAGAAGAGCATCAAGGTAAGTTCTCTGGTTATGTGGATGTACTGGTTAGAAGATTAGGCTAACTTCTCTAACCATTCATACAGTGGGCTTTACACTCTAGGTGGAGTTGGAAACATACTACCTGATTGAGTTAGAGATGAACTCTTCTTACCACTCATACATAGTACCCTCAGTCATGTTTTTTTTCTGACCCTCTAAACAATTAATTATTAATCAACTTTAGTCTAGATAAGATTATTATGTCGTCCTCAACTTTGACCTAAGACACAGTCTCAACTTTGACCTAAGACACAGTCTCAACTTTGACCTAAGACACAGTCTCAACTTTGACCTAAGACACAGTCTCAACTTTGACCTAAGACACAGTCTCAACTTTGACCTAAGACACAGTCTCAACTTTGACCTAAGACGCAGTCTCAACTTTGACCTAAGACGCAGTCTCAACTTTGACCTAAGACGCAGTCTCAACTTTGACCTAAGACGCAGTCTCAACTTTGACCTAAGACGCAGTCTCAACTTTGACCTAAGACGCAGTCTCAACTTTGACCTAAGACGCAGCCTCAACTTTGACCTAAGACGCAGCCTCAACTTTGACCTAAGACGCAGCCTCAACTTTGACCTAAGACGCAGCCTCAACTTTGACCTAAGACGCAGCCTCAACTTTGAACATTACATACAAGTTGTCAGGCGGGCAGAGTTTGAGTGACTTGAAATCCATTGAAATTATACTATGATTCCCTTTTTTTTTCTCCAGACTGTGAACCAGCTGGGTCACGCGCTGCACATGGACCAGAGTCTGGATGCAGGCTGCCTGGTCCGAGTCTTCTGGCCCAAGACCAAGTGTGCCCTGCTCCGAGACGACCTGGTCCTTGTAGACAGGTACGGTAACGTTACCATGACAACGCTACCACACCTTTCCAATTACACCGTTGGTCTTAACGTGTACAGCGCTCCAGAGCTTTACGAATAGCAAGATGTACACAGTTGTCTGTTTTTATTTGATCAGACACTGATGGTTTTATACACAGATCACCTATCAACTAAACACCGAAGGCTGAAGAAGTGAACCCACATTACTCTTTTTTTTTTGCTTTTGAGTGCCTCCCTGTTTATGAGGATTGCAATTTTACTTCTGTGTAGCTTGCTCGGAGTCCATACAGGATGATCTGTACTATTGCTAAGTAGGATAACTAGAATAGCCATCAACCACCAGTGTCCCAAGCCCCATGGTAAGGATTGGCCACCAGTAAACGGAGGTTGATTAGGCTGTATTACTCTGAGAAGCAGTGGCCTTGACCTGCTCTAACACATCCTCTCATCTTCTTTAGCCCTGGGACAGATGTCACCACACAGCTGGACAGCTGGATCGACAAGTTCTGCCTGGACGCTGACGTCTTTGTGCTGGTGGCAAACTCTGAATCAACCCTAATGAACACGGTAACGGAGCTCATAATCTGACCAATCCCAACAGGATCTAGACGGAGCTGACCAGTCAATGCATCCACCTGAAAGATTTGACAAACTTGTCTTGTAACAGAGCTTCCTGGAGTGCAGATAGCTGTGTGCTCATGGATTTTTCTAATGGGTTCCTTGTAGTTCTTTTTCCACCACAAACATCCTGGTCTTTTTGGAGATGGGAAATACGAAAGGATTTGATTTAGTCATTTTAACAGTTCTATCAAGAGGTTTATGTGCTCTACAAAGCAGAAATGTTAAGCTTACTTGACGCCGCTACACTGAACAAAAATAAAAGCACGTTTAAAATGTATATATTTTTAATTTAACCTTTTTTATTTAACTAGGCAAGTCAAGGTACACTGGTGTAATTATTATGCCGTTTAATCAGCTTCTTGATATGCCACAGCTGTTTTTATTTATTTAACTAGGCAAGTCGGTTAAGAACAAATTCCTATATACAACAGCCTACACCGCCCAAACCCGACAACGCTGGGCCAATTGTGCACCGCCATATGGGACTCCCCCAATCACGGCCGGATGTGATACAGCTTGGAATCGAACCAGTGACTGTAGTGACGCCTCTTGCACTGAGATGTCGTGCCTTAGACTGCTGCACCACTCTGAAGCCCAGGTGGATGGATTATCTTGGCAAAGGAGAAATGCGCACTAACGGGGATGTGAACAGAGTTGTGCACAACCTTTGAGAGAAATTAGCTTTTTGTGCGTATGGAACATTTCTGGGATCTTTTTTATTTCAGCTCATGAAACATGGGACCAACACTTAACCTGTTGCGTTTTATATTTTAGTACAGAAGGAATTGTCAATGTATTTGATGTATGTGTGTTTTTTAAGGTTGTCTTTGCAAATTAACAGCTTGTGTAGTAGGCTGGTTAAAAGGTTGTAACTTTAACTGTGAGAATTGGTATGTCAAGTGACAGTAAAGTGTTTTCTTTCCAAAGCTTGTTAGTCATCAGTGCTAGGATACGGCTGGCTCCATTTTGCTCCAGCACTTAGGCCCAGCTCTGTTTATGTCTGCCGACGCATTCATGTTATGTCAGAGGCATGTAGTCAATCACTGGGCTCTCTCGTTATCTGTGCCAAATCTCTTCAAGGGACAGGTCCCGTTTACCCCTCTCACTTATCGTTTTGACTATGCACCCTAGGATACCCAGCCTCTGATTTTCAATCACAGAACCCAGTATATTGTAAGTGCTCTAAAGTGCATTAGATTAGCGTTATTAGACTGATAATGCGATGCACCTGGACACACACTTGTTACGCAGATGAAGTGAAGAAGCATTAGTTCTGCTTTAGTTTAGGGAGTAAACTCCACTGTTTGTTGAATAACAGTTTCAGTGACTGGAGACTTTTTCCTAGCTTATTAGCTATTTCATAACCTACAGTATCTTCGTGACCTTTTTACAAATAGACTGAGTGAAAGTTTGTACTGCACTTTCTCTATAGTAAGGGCGTGTTTATGTATGTGGGGCACTTGCGCGCGCACGTTCTATTTACACAGAACTGCATTGGGACACCTTATCTCTGAATTGTTTGTAAAGGTTAAACACATTGGGAAGTCTGGTGTAGACTGTAACGTTTGACTCCAAGCATGTGCCCCTGGCAACGAGGTTTCCAACCTCGTGTCAGCCAGCTGTCTGTGCCCTTCGTGTCTGTCCTTCTTCCATATCTATACCCTGCTCTCTCTTCCAACTCTCCTGTAAAATTTAAATCAATAAAATGAAGGAATTGAGTTCTCCTTACACAAAAATATAATTAGATACATAATAAAGGTTAACACTACACTTTGGTTTTAAGACTTAGTGCACTAACAATTCCTGACCTTGCATTTTTCTTGTTTTCCAGGAGAAGCATTTCTTCCACAAGGTGAACGAGAAGCTCTCCAAACCCAATATCTTCATTCTCAACAACCGCTGGGACGCCTCAGCCAATGAGCCAGAGTATATGGAGGATGTGAGTGACTTACCAACGATAACTGGGCATTAATGGAAATGAATAATTAGTCAAAGTGGAAATGACCTTTTATTCCTCCAGTTGACAATCAGTGTGTGTGACTGACAATTATGGACAATAACCGTTAACAAAATAAATGGTCATAAAAGGTATGAAACATTTTAACAGGGTATTATTAACTAGGCAAGTCAGTTATTTACAATGCCGGCCTAACCCAAACTACTCTAGAGAGCGAGAGGGAGAGAATTCATTCGCATAGCAATGATAGGAGAGACTGTGAGGATATGACCGAGCTGAGTGACTTGGTGTATAAAGAGAAGATTGCTTAGAACCGAGCCCTGGGGGACACCGGCCGTGAGCCCTGGGGGACACCGGCCGTGAGCCCTGGGGGACACCGGCCGTGAGCCCTGGGGGACACCGGCCGTGAGCCCTGGGGGACACCGGCCGTGAGCCCTGGGGGACACCGGTCGTGAGAGGATGTGGAGCGGCCTGTGTGCAGAGAAGGCCAGCCCTGAGAGGGTGGATTGGATGGTTCACGGTGTCAAGGGCAGCGGATACATTTTAGGAGGATGAGATTAGACGACAAATATTTAGCTTTGGCACTGTGGAGAGCCTCTGTGATGATAAACAGGAGCAGTCTCTGTTGAGGGACACATCTTGAAGCCTAACTGGTTAAAGGTATATAAAAAAAATAGTTCTGAGAGATTTGGTCAGACCACAGGCTCAAGTGTTTTTTTGAAAGAAGGGAGACAAGTCTGTAGTTTAAAAAAATAAAATAATTTTACATCCATTGTCGAGTGTTGGTTTGTTGAGGGGTGGGTTCAATTTCCTCTCAAAACAGACTACTTCTAATAAAGTTAACAAAGCACTTGCTAGTGTGGGAGATTAGGCCTGGCTCACACTCAGCGTTCCAATTCATTCGATGGGGTTGAGGTCAGGGCTCTGTGCAGGCCAGTCATGTTCTTCCACACCGATCTCGACACACCTTTTCTGTATGAACCTCGCTTTGTGCACGGGGTGTTATCATGCTGAAACTGTTACCACAAAGTTGGAAGCACAGAATCCTCTAAAATAATTGTATGCTGTAGCATTCAGGTTTCCCTTCACTGGAACTAAGGGGCCGAGCCCGAAACATGAAAAACAGCCCCAGACCAATAATAATCCACCAAACTTTACAGTTTGCTCTATGCATTGTGGTAGCGTTTTTCTGGCTTCCGCCGGACCCAGATTAGTCCGTCGGACTGCCAGATTGTGAAGCTTGATTAATCACTCCAGAGAACGTGTTTCCACTGTCTCCAGAGTCCAACCGCATCGAGCTTTACACCACTCCAGCCGACGCTTGACATTGCGCATGGTGATCTTAGGCTTGTGTGATGCTGCTCGTCCATGGAAACCCATTTCATGATGCTCCTGACAAAGTTATTGTGCAGACATTGCTTCCAGAGGCAGTTTGGAACTTGGTAGTGAGTTGCAACAAAGGACAGACTATTTTTATGTGCTTCAGCACTCGGCCATCCCGTTCTGTGAGCTTGTGTGGCCAACCACTTTGCGGCTGAGCTGTTCTTGCTCCTAGACATTTCCACTTCACAATAACAGCCCTTACAGTTGACCGGGGCAGAAATTTGACAAACTGACTTGTTGGAAAGGTGGCATCCAATGACTGTGCCACGTTGAAATTCACTGAGCTCTTCAGTAAGGCCATTCTACTGCCAATGTTTGTCTATGGATATTGCATGGCTGTGTGGCTGAAATGGCTGATTCCACTAATTTTAAGGGGTGTCCACATTTTGTGTGTCTGTATTGTATGTCAATTTACAGTAACTAATCAAAGCTGGTGGACATTCTCCTGATTGATGGAGTCACTTAATCCACTAGGCTACTGTATTGTGGTCGCAGTATTGACGACAAATGTTACGGTCATTTCAATAAATAAGTAAAGTACTTCAATAAATTAACCTACCTTTTGGCTGGCTGTCATGTTCCAGTAGACCTAAATTAGTTTATGATCCATTTTTCTACTGTGATCATTTTTTATCTCACGACTGCATGCATTGCATGATCAATGTTGCAAATGTGAAGTGATTGATCATATAAGCCTGTTGGATGTTCAAAATATGTATTTTTATTTCTATAATCAGATACTTGTATGAATGAATAGGCAGTTCAGTCTTAATTCTGGTATTAGGCAATCGGGTATCAATTTCACAAATATTAATCCCTTTCTCATTTTTGTTTCTTTCTATAGCCTCTGCTGTAGTAATATGCTGCAGTTGATTGCTTTAGGTCAGAGTGATGTCAAAGTCCATTGTTTCAGAACGCCAAACTTCCGGAACGTTCATAAGTACTTTGTCAACTGTTGGTTTAAAATTCATATCGCTTATTCAAATGGGATCAA
Source organism: Oncorhynchus keta (assembly GCF_023373465.1). Lineage (NCBI taxonomy): Eukaryota > Metazoa > Chordata > Actinopteri > Salmoniformes > Salmonidae > Oncorhynchus > Oncorhynchus keta. Next base: position 46,965,401 of record NC_068442.1, read on the forward strand.
ATGTTCATAAATGGAATGGTAAAGAATACTATGGCATTTATCTCCCAGTGTCTGTCTGGAAAGCAGACTGAACCAGGTTTTCCTCTAGGATTTTGCCTGTGCCTAGCTCTATTCCATTTTTCTTGTCATCATAAACTCCCTAGTCCTTGCCATAACATGATGCAGCCGCCACCATGCTTGTAAATAGTGATGTGTTGTTGGATTTGCCCCAACATAGCAATTTATATTCATGTCATAATGTTGTTTTTTCTTTTTCTTGCAGTTTTACTTTTGTGCCTTTTTATTGCAAACAGGATGCGTGTTTGGGAATTTTACTTTTTTTATTTAACCTTTTATTTAACTAGGCAAGCCTTTCGGTTACTGGCCCAACGCTCTAACCACTAGGCTACCTGCCTCCCCATTCTCAATTTGGGGTGTAACTCAACAAAATGTGAATAACGTTGAAGGGTGTGAATAGTTTCTAAAGGCACCTTTTTTTTAATGCATTAATTTTAAGATGGGGGGGGGGGTTCAACTTAATTTTCAACTAAATATAGTTTCACAAATTTACCCTAAATGTAAAAATAGAAAATGTTTCTGGGTAATAATAATTTTAGAACCTGAACGGAATGGTCGGGAGAAGATTTATGTCCAATATTTCCAAGCTGTCAAAACCATTAGTTTGAGACTGGCTTGTCACCAAAGCTGTGTGGTATTCTTTCAGTATGTCATAGTTAATTTTCAAAGATGGATTACACGCTCAAACATTGTATATATATTTTTCAACAAGAATGACAATTATGACAACCGTGGCCATTTGCATTTACAATGACTCGTTACCCAGAATCATACACAGCTGTAGACTATGGAGTTTCTGTTATTGCTATGTGCTCTTAACATTGTGGTGATGTTCAAATCAAAGTTTATTTGTCACGTGCGCCGAATACTGCAGGTGTAAACCTTGCAGTGAAATGCTTACTTACAGGCTCTAACCAATGGTGTGAAAAGTGTATAGGTAAGTAAAGAGAGTACAGGAGGTGACTGAGCACGTACCCCTGGGGAGCTCCAGTGTTGAGGATCAGCATTGCAGATGTGTTGCTACCTACCCTCACCACCTGGGGGCGGCCTGTCAGGAAGTCCAGGATCCAGTTGCAGAGGGAGGTGTTTAGTCCCAGGATCCTTAGCTTGGTGATGAGCTTTGAGGGTACTATGGTGTTGAATGCTGAGCTGTAGTCAATGAACAGCATTCTCATTTAGGTGTTCCTTTTGTCCAGGTAGGAAAGGGCAGTGTGGAGTGCAATCGAGATTGCATCATCTGTGGATCGGTTTGGGTGGTGTGCAAATTGGAGTGGGTCTAGGGTTTCTGGGATAATGGTGTTGTGAGCCATTACCAGCCTTTCAAAGCACTTCATGGCTACGGACGTGAGTGCTACAGGTCTGTAGTCATTTAGGCCGGTTGCCTTTGTGTTCTAGGGCACAGGGACTATGGTGGTCTGATTGAAACATGTTGGTATTACAGACTCAATCAGGGACATGTTGAAAATGTCAGTGAAGACACCTGCCAGTTGGTCAGCACATGTTTAAAGTTCTTACTCACGTCGACTACGGAGAGCGCGATCACAGTCGTCCGGAACAGCTGATGCTCTCATGCATGTCTATGTTGCTTGCCTTGAAGCGAGCATATAAGTGATTTAGCTCGTCTGGTAGGCTCGTCTCACTGGGCAGCTTGCGGCTGTGCGTTCCCTTGTAGTCTATAATAGTTTGCAAGCTCTGCCACATCCGACGAGCGTCGGAGCCTGTCTAGTATGATTCAATCTTTGCCCTGTATTGACGTTTTGCCTGTTTGGTGGTTTGTCGCAGGGCATAGCGGAATTTCTTTAAAGCTTCCGGTTCAGAGTCCCGCACCTTGAAAGCAGCAGCTCTACCCTTTAGCTCAGTGTGAATGTTGCCTGTAATCCATGGCTTCTGGTTGGGGTATGTACATACAGTCACTGTGGGGACCACGTCCTCAATGCACTTATTGTAACGATGCCATACCGTTCCCCTCTTACAGGTTCGAAAGCAGCACACGGACCGCTGCGTTAACTTCCTGGTGGAGGAGCTGAAGGTGGTGGACCGGGAGCAGGCGCCCAACCACATCTTCTTTGTGTCAGCCAAGGAGGTGCTCAACTCCCGGATGCAGCGCGCCCAGGGCATGCCAGAGTCTGGTAAGCCCGGCCGGTGGTGGTGAAATGGGGGGGGATGTAGGCAAGCGTGTGTGAATAGTGGTAAACCATGGTGTCCTGGTCAAATCAGGTGTTGGGTGTGTACTGTGTAGGTGACTGTGTGGATGGATAGGGTGTGGGGTGAGCAAGCAGGCTCACTCAGGCCATAGGTTTTGTCCTGTCCACACTGTATCCCTGATAGGCTTCTCCAAATTAGATCCACAGTGTCCTGTTCCAAACAACACTTCCCCAGCCAAGCTATAAAACAAACTGAAACTTCACTATCGGCTCTTGTCAACACCAGCTACATGGGATCAAGGCACTTATGCAGTCCATTGGCTCACATGTTCCAACATGACCTTTTTGTTTGGGTGGTGTCAGTCTTGAGCTCTGTTTTTAGCCTGGCATCCCATCTTCTCCGTCTGATGTAATTTCTGATCCTTTCTAGTAGAGGTCGACCGATTAGGATTTTTCAATGCCGATACCGATTATTGAAGGACCAAAAATGCTGATACAGATTAATTGGACTTTATTACAAATTCACTTTTTATTTTATAATGACAATTACAACAATACTGAATGTACACTTATTTTAACTTAATATAATACATCAATAAAATCAATTTGGCCTCAAGTAAATAATGAAACATGTTCAATTTGGTTTAAATAACGCAAAAACAAAGTGTTGGAGAAGAAAGTAAAAGTGCAATATGTGCCATGTAAGAAAGCTAACGTTTCAGTTCCCTGCTCAGAACATGTGAAAGCGGGTGGTTCCTTTTAACATGAGTCTTCAATATTCCCAGGTAAGATGTTTTAGGTTGTAGTTATTCTTGGAATTATATCACTATTTCCCTCTATACCATTTTTTTATTTCATTAACCTTTGACTATTGGATGTTGTTTATAGGCACTTTAGTATTGCCAGTGTAACAGTATAGCTTCCATCCCTCGCCTGGGCTCGACCAGAAACACAACGACAACAGCCACTATTGAAGCAGCGTTACCCATGCAGAGCAAGGGGAACAACTACTAGAAGGCTCAGAGCGAGTGACGTTTGAAACGCTATTAGCGCGCGCTAACTAGCTAGCCATTTCACTTCGGTTACACAGCCTCATCTCGGGAGTTGATAGGCTTGAAGTCATAAACAGCGCAATGCTTGACGCACAACGAAGAGCTGCTTGCAAAACGCAAAGAAAGTGCTGTTTGACTGAATGTTTATGCGCCTGCTTATGCCTACCTCCGCTCAGTCAGATACTTAGATACATGTATGCTCAGTCAGATTATATGCAACGCAGGACACGCTAGATAATATCTAGTAATATCATCAACCATGTGTAGTTAACTAGTGATTATGATTAATTGTTTTTCATAAGAAAAGTTTAATGCTAGCTAGCAACTTACCTTGGCTTACTGCATTCGCGTAACAGGCAGTCTCCTTGTGGAGTGCAACAAGAGGGAGGCAGGTCGTTATTGCGTTGACTAGTTAACTGTAAGGTTGCAAGAAAGGATCCCCCGAGCTGACAAGGTGAAAATCTGTTCTTCCCCTGAACAAGGCAGTTAACCCACCGTTCCTAGGCAGTCATTGAAAATAAGAATGAGTTCTTAACGGACTTGCCTAGTTAAATAAAGGTGTTAAAAAAAAAACGGCAAATCGGTGCCCAAAAATACCGATTTCCGATTGTTATGAAAACTTGAAATCGGCCCTAATTAATCGGTCGACCTCTACTTTCTAGGTTAAAGGGATATTTCACTTTGAAACTTTCAGGTGTTTGACCACCACCGTTCAAAAGCGAGTGGACCAAAGCGGTGCTCTGCAGAGCTCTTTCCCCAGGCTTTTTAATTCACTGCTAACTGATACAAAAGTGAAATGTCCCCTCTTTTTAAAATTTGTATTATTATTTGTAGTAGTTTATAGGCAAAATGGTACTAGACTCAGTTTTGGAGAGATGTGGTGATCTTTGGATGACAATATGACGTTTCCCAGGTGGAGCTTTAGCCGAAGGTTTCCAGGAGAGGCTCAAGGAGTTCCAGAGTTTCGAGAGGATATTTGAGGCAAGTGTTTGTGTGTGGGGTGTGACAATGTCGAACACCACTCGTTCTCAAGCCTCCGATGGGTTTTAATGATTTAAATACAACTAATTTAATAAAAGCCCCACAGTATGAATGTAAAATGAAATGACAGAAGTACAATGAAATGTATTCCAAGCAATCAAGATGACCGTTAAAACAATGTGTAGTCAAGTCAACCAGTGGCTGTTCCTCAGGGTGCAGCCTAGGACATTCGGAACATGCAGAGTGAGGCGTACCAGGCTCAGTCTCTGAATTCTCTGGCCTGGCTTTTCCAGCGGGACTCTGAACATCGTGTTGGAGCCATGTGGGACGAGAGACAGAACTGTGTCAAAGTGTGTGTGCTTGTTATGGTAGAGAAAAGATAAGCAATAGAGAAAATTCCTTGTCTATAGCTCAGCTTAGTTAAGCTGCCCCATACCATTTACCTCTATAGGGTCGGACACCTGAAGGGAAAGCTGAGTAATGACAAGAGGTTAACTAGATTATATTCCGTGCCACTGCAGATAGTAGTGTTGAACCATTCTAATCACTGTATCTCTATGATCCTGTGCTGTGAGAAACAACTCTACTCTTTCCATCTCATCACCGGACTACTCGTCTCTCCACCAATCACACGTCTCCAAACCAAGCCCGCCCCGCTGACTCTTTGCTTAGGCCAATCAATGTGCATATTACCATCAATCTCCGTCTTCATTGCTGAAGTCTAGATTTGCTTTGGCGAGGATCATCAATTTCTTTCAGTTTAATTTTCATTCTGTTCACTGTCATTTGTTGCGTTCTGTTGCCTGCATTTTGTCTGGTCAGAGTTGTTTTATGTTTAGTATTTCCTGATCTCCCTTAGAATTGCTGTACTTCTATGATTTTGCTATGTCTACGCTAACACGTTACTGTGAGCCTAAGAACCAAGGGGCTGTGAGACTTGAGATGCAGAGCTGCTGACGGAATTATTATTTTCTTTTTCCCCACTTGATTTATTCCACAAAATCCTACATAAATTGCGGCAGCAGGTGTATCTCTTGTCCTTTTTTGTCCTGCCTATACCCTTTTCACACGTGCTGACCCAAACCAAACTGTTCTGGCTTCACACGGTCCTTTTCAAACTATGGTGGATGCTGATGGCGCAATCAGGCCAGCACAGCTTGGTTGGGCTCGACTCAGTAGGTTGAAAAGCCCAGTAGGTTGTGTCGCAGCCCCCTGTCACAGTAACGTGTGTTATATGGCCTCCCAGGAGTGTATCTCGCAGTCAGCAGTGAAAACAAAGTTTGAGCAGCACACTATCAGGGCCAAGCAGATCACTGAAACGGTCAAAGCCATCATGGACGCCATCAACATCAAGGCAGCAGAGAAGAGGTGAGTGTTCTCTGATCCATCCGCTCACAGCCCATCCCTCTTCTTCCTGGATGTTCTGTTTAGTCAGTCATTCCCAAAATGTTTTGTATGGAAACGGTAACATTTATGATTTAGCATTGTTGTCCAATGACTAAGATGTTTTAGAATGTGAGGTGGGTTCCAACAGGGCAGGCCCAGTGCATTTTCTTAGTAATATGGATATTGGAACACAAACCTTTTGCACTTCCTGTGGAAGCACTGATTTACTACGTGTCTCACCTTATCACTTCCTGTGCGTCCTGTAGAGTGGCCTCATTGGAGGACCGTGAGTACCAGATTGACCGTCTGGAGTTTGTGACGAACCAGCTCCAGCTGCTCATAGAAGACATCAAGAAGAAGATCAAGGCTGTCACAGTAGAGGTGGAGAGCAAGGTAAACCGTGGACATCGAATAACATAACTGTTTACAATATGTTTTGAAATCCCTTAAGCCTCATAACACTGCAGGGAATGGCCTTTCCTGGTCATGCTGCCAATGGCATTTTATGGATTTAATACAGCACTAATCCTCAATCCATTCCAAGGGTTACTTACCCCAGATACTGACACAAATGTTTTCTCAAGGTGTCCAGCGCCATGGGCGAAGAGATCTGTCGTCTCAACGTGCTCATCGAGGAGTTCCGCTCGGACTTCCACCCCTTGCCCGACATCCTCAAGCGCTACAAATCAGTGAGTTTGAGTACCATTACACCAATGACTAACACACAGGTCTTCTCCATGAAATGGAAGCGTTGTCACTGATGTAGCATTTAGGCTAGTACCATCAGGACTCTTAACATCTCAGTAGTGACCAACCTTCTACGCACTCTGTTTCTGCAACCATTCCATGACCACCTGACCCTCCCTTACAGGAGCTGCTGAGCCACATCGAGGAAGGCATGGGTAAGAACCTGGCCTTCCGCTGCTCCAACGCCGTCAACGCCTCCGTGCAGTCCTCCCAGAGAGACATGATCGGTAGGTAGGGAGCAGTCCCCAGTGAGACGTGATCGGTAGGTAGGGAGCAGTCCTCCCAGAGAGACGTGATCGGTAGGTAGGGAGCAGTCCTCCCAGAGAGACATGATCGGTAGGTAGGGAGCAGTCCTCCCAGAGAGACATGATCGGTAGGTAGGGAGCAGTCCTCCCAGAGAGACGTGATCGGTAGGTAGGGAGCAGTCCTCCCAGAGAGACGTGATCGGTAGGTAGGGAGCAGTCCTCCCCAGTAAGACGTGATCGGTAGGGAGGGAGCAGTCCTCCCCAGTGAGACGTGATCGGTAGGTAGGGAGCAGTCCTCCCAGAGAGACATGATCGGTAGGTAGGGAGCAGTCCTCCCAGAGAGACATGATCGGTAGGTAGGGAGCAGTCCTCCCAGAGAGACATTATCGGTAGGGAGGGAGCAGTCCTCCCCAGAGAGACATTATCGGTAGGGAGGGAGCAGTCCTCCCCAGAGAGACGTGATCGGTAGGTAGGGAGCAGTCCTCCCCAGTGAGACGTGATCGGTAGGTAGGGAGCAGTCCTCCCCAGTGAGACGTGATCGGTAGGTAGGGAGCAGTCCTCCCAGAGAGACGTGATCGGTAGGGAGGGAGCAGTCCTCCCAGAGAGACATTATCGGTAGGGAGGGAGCAGTCCTCCCCAGAGAGACGTGATCGGTAGGTAGGGAGCAGTCCTCCCCAGTGAGACGTGATCGGTAGGTAGGGAGCAGTCCTCCCAGAGAGACATGATCGGTAGGTAGGGAGCAGTCCTCCCAGAGAGACGTGATCGGTAGGTAGGGAGCAGTCCTCCCCAGAGAGACGTGATCGGTAGGTAGGGAGCAGTCCTCCCCAGTAAGACGTGATCGGTAGGGAGGGAGCAGTCCTCCCCAGTGAGACGTGATCGGTAGGGAGGGAGCAGTCCTCCCCAGTGAGACGTGATTGGTAGGTAGATGGTGCACCATGTAACACAACCCCATAATAAATACTATATTTAGGATAGCCCTGTTCATGACTAGTCTGGTCTTAGATCTGTTAGCACAAACTGATCTGGGATCAGGTTTAGTCATGACGCCGGTTCACAACCCTCCCCCCAAGTGTTTGTCATGAGGTGTGTGTGTGAGTGACACGGCCACCAGCCATAAAGCAGACTGACGTCAATGTTATTGACCTCTAGAATGTTGGGACTATTGCTGAAGGGAGTAAACCAATTGAATGAGGGGAAAGTACGCCTAGCGCACGCGACAGGATTTTTCCATATTGCTGTCTTCTCACCCATCTATCCCTCTTGGATCATTGCGTATTTAGACACTATTGTGGAAAGGAGGGCCCTTTTTGTAACAGTTGAATAGGGTGCCAATTCAGGTTCTATAACACAGCTTCCACTGATCCAGTTCTGTCAAATCTCTGACTTCAAGGAGATCAGGAAGCATTCAAAGTGTTTGGGTCTGATGTCATCTAGACCCTTCAAACTTAACTCTGGACCTTGAAGACAGTTCCACTGCCCCCCCCCATTGTACTTGTTTAATTAGGGACTAATTTAGACCAGGGACACCAGATGGGTGCAATGAATGATCAGGTAGAACAGCACAAGCAGGCTCCCAACTCGTAGGGTTAGTTGAATACCCCTGCTCTAGATTGGTGTCATTGTTTCCTCCCTTGTTTTCCCACCACCAGAGAGTCTGCAGCCTCTGCTGCCCCCTGCTGTTCAGAACCAGATACAGATGCTGGTGCCCTGTCACAAATTTGACCTGAGCTACGACCTGAACTGTGCCACGCTCTGCTCGGACTTCCAGGAAAACATAGAATTCCAGTTCTCGATGGGTTGGACGGCGCTGGTCAACCGCTTCCTGGGGCCCACCAATGCCAATCGGGCCCTTATGCTGGTCGACATGAACTTCCCGGTAAGGTGGCTCCAGGGTTGAAGTTTCCCCTTGGTGCAGAGCTAGAATCGGCTTCCTCTACCAATCTTAACCATAACCATTGGTGAGTGGAGGGGGGAATGCAAAACTGACTCAAGATCAGCGTGTAGGGGGCAACTTCACCTTACTCCAGTAAGGCATGAGGGTGAGAAACGATGGGGGTAGATGTCATCTGTAGTGTATTATGTTGTATAAAAGGTATGGCATGTTATGACTGTGCTCGATGGTTAAGAGTTGTGATACTGGTTGACCAGCATCTTCAGGTAACCACAGTTAAAACACATGGGTGGGTTGAATGGTAACTCTCAGAGTGCAGGGTTCAATCCCCGTGTCCACCTCTCACTGTCTCTTTCATCTGTCTTCATCTGTGTCCACCTCTGTTTCCATGTCTAATCAAGCATCACAAAACCCAAGGCTGAGGAACAGTCGTTGGTGAGGATTGGTGATATGTTCTTAGTGTTGTATAGATAGTTTTGGTCATGAAGTGTATGTGGACACCTGCTCGTCAATCATCTCATTCCAAAATCATGGGTATTAATATAGAGTTGGTCCCCCCCCTATAACAGCCTCCACTCTTATGGGAAGGCTTTTTGCTAGATGTTGGAATATTTCTGCAGGGACTTGCTTCCATTCAGCCTCGAGCATTAGTGAGGTCGGGCCCTGATGTTGGGCAATTAGCCCTGGCTCACAGTCGGAATTTCAATTCATTCCAAAGGTGTTTGATAGGGGTTGAGGTCAGTGCTCTGTGCAGGCCCCTCAAAATTGGAAGCACAGAATTGTCTGGAAAGTCATTGTGTGCTGTAAGGGGCCTTAGCCCGAACCATGGAAAAAAAGCCCCAGACCATTATTCCTCCTCCACCAAACGTTCCATGTTGGCGCTATTCATTGGGGCAGGTAACGTTCTCCTGGTATCCGCCTAAACATGATTTGTTCGCTGGACTGCCAGATGGTGAAGTGTGATTTTCACTCCTGAGAACCGGTCTATTTCTGCAGAGTCCAATGGCGGCCAGCTTTATACCACTCCAGTCGACGCTTGGCATTGCACTTGTGTACGGCTGCTCGGCCATGGAAACCCATTTCATAAAGCTCCCAGTGACCAATGATTGTGCAGACGTTGCTTCCAGAGGCAGTTTGGAACACAGTAGGGAATGTTGCAATGTTTTGACACTCGACGTGCTTCAGCACTCGTCTGTCTCGTTCTGTGAGCTCGTGTGGCCTACCACTTCACAGCTGAGCCATTGTTGCACCTAAACGTTTCCACTTCACAATAACACTACTTACAGTTGACTGGGGAAGCTCGAGTAGAGCAGAAATTTGATGGACTAACTTGTTGGAAAGGTGGCATCCTATGACGGGCCACGTTGAAAGTCACTGAGCTCTTCAATAAGGCCATTCTACTGCCAATGTTTGTCTATGGAGATTTCACGGCTGTGTGCTCAATTTTATACCTGTCGGCAATGGGTGTGGCTGAAATATCAGAGTCCACTAATTTGAAGGGGTGTCCACATACTTTTATGTATACAGTACCAGTCAAAGTTTTGGACACCTACTCATCAAATCAAACTTTATTTGTCACATGCGCCGTATACAACAAGTGTAGACTTTACCGTGAAATGCTTTACTGACAAGCCCTTAAACAACAATGCAGTTCAAGTAGAGTAAAGAAAATATTTACCAAGTAGACTAAAATAAAAAGTAACACAATAAGAAGAACGAGGCAGAGGGGGCACCGGTACCGAGTCAGTGTGGGGGGGGTACAGGATAGTTGAGGTAATCTGTAGATGTAGGCGCGGGTAAAGGGACTATGCATAGGTAACACAGCGAGTAGCAGCAGTGTACAAAAGGGAGGGGAGGGGGGGTTGATGTAAAGTCGTAGCGAGTTTATTAATTGTTCAGCAGTCTTATGGTTTGGGGGTAGAAGCTGTCGAGGAGCCTTTTGGTCCTAGGCTTGGTGTTCCGGTTGCAGAGAAGTCTAACTTGGGTGACTGGAGTCTGCCAATTTTATGGGCTTTCTTCTGACACTGCCTTTCAAGGCTTTTTCTTTATTTCTACTATTTTCTACATTGTAGAATAATAGTGAAGACATCAAAACTATGAAATAACACATGGAATCATGTAGTAAGCAAAAAAGTGTTAAACAGATTCTTCTAAATAGACACCTTTTTGCCTTGACAGCTTTGCACACTTGGCATTCTCTCAACCAGCTTCACCTGGAATGCGCTGGGTTTTTGCGACTAAAAGCACTTTATTCAAATGCAAAGGTCTTAATGTTCCGCATTGACTGACTTTCATGTCTTAAAGTAATGGACTGTCGTTTCTCTGCTTGTTTGACCTGTTCTTGCCATAATATGGACTTGGTCTTTTACCAAATAGGGCTTCTTCTGTATACCACCACTACCTTGTCACAACACAACTGATTGGCTCAAACGCATTAAGAAGGAAAGAAATTCCACAAATATAACTTTTAACAAGGCACACGTGTTACTGTAATTGAAATGCATTCCAGGTGACTACCTCATGAAGCTGGTTAAGAGAATGCCAAGTGTGCAAAGCTGTCATCAAGGCAAAGGGTGGCTACTTTGAAGAATCACAAATATATATAAAATATATTTTGATTTAACAAAAACATTTTTTGGTAACTACATGTTTCCATGTGTTATTTCAGTTTATGTCTTCACTATTATTCTACAATGTAGAAAATGTTAAAAATGAAGAAAAACCCTTGAATGTGTAGGTGTCCCAACTTTTGACTGGTACTGTCTGTATGTTTAAACATGACTGAAATAGATGCCTAGTAGATATGTTTTAACATGTAATGAATGATATAGAATAGACATGCCATCGATACCACTTCAAAATCTAAACTAAATGTGTCGTTCTCTTTCTGTTCCATTCATGTTCTGGCTTTTATTAAAGTGACTGAGTTCTAAATGACATGCTCCGTCTGACCAGTGAAACAATGGGTCAGTTTGGTACCCAGGTTATCATCTAGTGGTTCTTTATTCAAATGACCTGGTAGTTAATTTCCTACATCATCTCAATAACATCCCAGGTTTAGTATGTAATATTAGGAATCCCACCACACTCGGTAAGCCTGTGTCTGTCTCTCCTGTCCTGTTCAGATGACTCGCTCCCTGTCCACCACACCCTCCAGCGGACCCTCCAGTGTTGCCGTTGCCCAGCCCCAGGACGCCGCGCTCTCCCAGGAGGACCTGATGATGTCCGTGGCCACCAACCTGGCCTCCCTCGCCTCCAGCACATCCATGAGCATGGTCATCGTCGGAGGAGTGGTGAGTAGTTGTCTTTCTGCACCCAGCCTCCAGGTCACCGATATGGCAACCTGTTTACAGTTATACAGGGCTACACTGTAGGGCTTTAATCAAGCTGGAAGAGGCAGATGGTGGAATACTTTATTTCTCCCCACAAAAATACTTTGTTTTTCCAGAATGTAGGTGGTCTTCAACTTCCCTTCAATGTTTGGGAAACTATTTTATAACACCCCCATATTAGGCCTGTCAACCCATAGAGGTACACTGCTCAAACTACAACCCACCTCCTCTCCCGCGTGTCCTAGGTGTGGCGGACGGTGGGCTGGCGGCTCATAGCCCTGTCGGCCTCCATGTACGGCCTGCTCTACCTGTGGGAGAAGCTCACGTGGACCACCAAGGCCAAGGAGTGCGCCCTGAAGCGCCAGTTTGTAGACTACGCCACAGAGAAGCTGCAGCTGATTGTCAGCTTCACCAGTGCCAACTGCAGCCACCAGGTTCAGCAGTAAGTAGTCTGCACCTCTGGGAATAAGGATGTCAGGGGAAACTTCCCCTTTAAGAGAGCATCAAGGTTTGTTTCTATTGTAGACTGCTTTTGAGGTATGAAAACAGCTGTCAGTCAATATTCCTGTGTCATCTGTCTTGGTAGAACTTGTTCATTCAGACAAATCTGCAGGCCTCAATCCCAGTCCAATAACTCATAGTTGAGCCTCGTATGTAGATGTTTCTTAAGACACTTCCTTTATTCCTTTATGAATCAATTCACTACTGATGTATTGTATGGGGCTGAATCTGCTGATGGACAAATCTACGCCCCCCCACCCCATCTTTTCTGTTAAATGGGTAATAAAAGAAGTGATAAAATGCTTTGATCTTTGCGTTGCTCAGGGAGATGGCCACGACCTTTGCTCGGCTGTGTCAGCAGGTTGACCTGACAAAGAGGGAGCTGGAGGGAGAGATCAGCCGACTGACCGCCAAGGTCCAGACTCTGGAGACCGTCCAGTCCCGCTCCAAGATCCTCCGGTCAGTCGAGCTCCTGGGTCCAGTGTTACCATTGCCCCCGCCCCGCATAGCTCTGTTAAAATAATTCACCCCCCAATGGTTTCCATTTAACATTTTTGATACCCGTGGTGGTTTAGTGTTTTGCCTCGAATGTAATTTCTTCACCATTGGTCACATTGAGGGTTAAAGGAACAGAGTTTGAACGGCATTCATTTACAGTAGATGTTTTGACCTCAGATATAATTGGTTCTACAACAATATTGTACCAACCAATAGGTGTGGTCTGTGTAACAGCTTTTTTTCCCCCATGTTTTCAGGCACAAAGCCACAGAGTTGGAGAGGCAGTTGGAGACTTTTACAGACCAATACCTGAATCCCCATCATTGATGGACTGGTCCTCTTCACTGGAGCCTGTCTTGGCATTGACTCGCCATGCCTGGACTCCCCCATGCTTGATAGTGTTCCTCCTGGAATTTCCCCACCTCAAAACAGATGTTTCTCCAAAAGATTTGTGGAAGTGTCCAGTCTTCCACACACATTATTGAAGGACTTTGCAGAGAACGAACTGCCTGTTTGTTGAATTAACACAACTGCCTGTTGTGTTGCAAATACAAACTCAAACTGTGAATACAGTTCCAAAGTTGGAGACATAAAACCTGGGCTGTGATGAAGTTGGGTGCTGTATCCTGTACATTGAAACTACTGCTCTTTTTAACTGTAAATGTGTGTATGTTTAGACAAATGTAGGCATGTGATTTTCATTCAGTGCTGAGTTTGTTCTGGTTCACCCTTGGTACTGGTACCCCCATTGTATGTATATATATATATATATTTTAAGACATTCGGAAAGTATACAGACAGCCTTATTGTAAAATGTTTTTGTTTTGCTCATCGATCTACACACAATACCCCATCAAGGCAAAGGGTGGCTACTTTGAAGAATCTCATATATTGATTTAACACTTTGATTACTACATGATTCCATAGTTTTGATGTCTTCACTATTATTCAATGTAGAAAAATAGTAAAAAAATAAAGAAACCCTTGATTAATGTGTCCAAACTTTTATAACGTATTTTTTTACAATGGGGTACCAGTGTCAAAAGGTCAACCAGAACAAATTCAGATCTGAATGGAAATCACATGTCTTAACCCTCGCTCACAAACCCATTTACTTCAGGAGTTAGTGAAAGGCAGATGCAGTTATAAAAGCTGTTGTTTTGTGAGGGACCTTCTTGAATTCAGCGGCAATCCATTTGACTAAAAGAAAATGCCTTTTCTCTTCAGAAAAATGACTCGAGTCATGTCTGACTGAGGAAATACAATACCACCGTGTAGATGGTCTTAACAAGAAGCATTTTGTAGTTCCTCTGTTTGTTCCATCATGACAGGTCAAATTAGTCTCCACTTCATTTTTTTTTTCACAAGGTTTTCTTTAATTTAAATACCTCTTACCAGAATTTATTAAAATTATATGCTATGTAATTTTTTCTTCAAGAATAGCATTAGTTGTAGAATCTCTGACTCAAAATGAAAATGAAGGACTCTACTTCTTAGAAGTGGAAAGGGGAAGTACAGGGCCTTGTGAAAGTATTCATCCCCCTTGGTGTGTTTCCTAGTTTGTTGCATTAAACTAACTTAAATAGATTTTGGGGGGATTTCATGTAATGGACATGTCCAACTTGGTGATGCGAAACTAACTTAGTGGGTCTTGCATCTGTATTCACCCCCTAAATAAGATCTGCAACCAGTTACCTTCAGAAGTCGCATGTTTACTTAGTCCACCTATGTGCAATCGAAGTGTCACGATCTCTGTGTGTGTGTATATATCTGTTCTGAAATGCCCCAGAGTCTGCAACACCACCAAGCAAGTGGCACCAAGGAGCTCTCCAAACAGGTCAGGGACAAAGTTGTGAAGCTACAGATCAGGGTTGGGTTATAAAAAAATATCAGAAACGTTGAACATCCCACGGAGCACCAATAAATCCATTATTAAAACATGGAAAGAATATGGCACCACAGCAAACCTGCCAAGAGAGGGCCGCCCACCAAAACTCACAGACCAGGCAAGGAGGGCATTAATCAGAGGCAACAGAGACCAAAAATAACCCTGAAGGAGCTGCAAAGCTCCACAGCGGAGATTGAGTCTGTCCATAGGACCACAAAGCCATACACTCCACAGAGCTGGGCTTTACAGAAGAGTGGCCAGAAAAAAAGCATTGCTTAAAGAAAAAAAATAAGCAAACCCGTTTGGTGTCCCAGCTAGATGTGTCAAGCTTAGAGAGACATACCCCAGGAGACTTGCAGCTGTAATTGCTGCAAAAGGTGGCTCTACAAAGTATTGACTTCGGGGGTGAATAGTTATGCACACTCAAGTTTGTCTTATTTCTGGTTTGCATCTTCAAAATTGTAGGCATGTTGTGTAAATCAAATGATACAAACCCCCCAAAAAATCTATTTTAATTCCAGGTTGTAAGGCAACAAAATAGAAAAAATAAGGGGGTTGAATACTTTCACAAGCCAAACAATTGTTCAAAGAAAAGCTTTTACTGAACGGTAGATGGTCAGCATTCAAGCAACTATTGTTGGAAAAGTCATTTGTTAACCAATTTGTAGCAGTTTTTTTCTCATAAATAGGCTTCAACACATAAATCCTTGGTTAAAAGCTTTTTTATTGGTTACAATATCAACTCCTGGCAACCCATAAGTATCACCAAGCTACTGTACAAAAAAAAAAAAATCTGGTGTGAAAAGACTATATAAAAAAATTATTCCATAACAAGTGATTATAATTTCACACAATAGCACTGTCAGAGTCATCATGGCACCAAGTCCCTGGGTTTCACTGGCTTAAAACACAAACAAATAAATAAAGACATATCTATTAAGACTGTCCCAATAGATCCAACAGCCAAAAGGCTTCCTTTGTGTTTGTGGTGATCACTAAATGTAATGCTTATTATTATCAATGTCTGTTTGCTTTTCTCTATATACGCTCCTCCGTTTTCACAACTCTGTCCAAACTCTGAAGCTGTAAAAGGTGCACCTCTAAAAATACTGCTTTGATAATATTATACCTCAATCCCCAAGGCAAGACCATCCACAAGTCAACAGAACACATGCTGCTTCCTTACTTTTGCTTTGACCTGGAAATCCAGGCCAGTACACTCTCAGGCTTTTTAATGACTTTGAATATATATGTCAAGGAGACATAAAAAAAAATATTTAAAAAATCACACTGTTCATTGCAGCCTGAGGCTCAGCATCTCATCAGGTAGGATACTCGTCATGGCTGCTCTTACCAAATAGTCGTTTCATATGATGAATACAACTATAGAAGACTGTAAAGAAATACAATGACATGGTCAAATACAGGGAGGTTGAGCACCGTGGACTACTGAAGCCTAGAAACCATTGGTCCCAGCAAACCAACATGATCAGTGGGACTGCACAGGCACATTTCAATGTGGTCACTATTTCAGGTTAAAATCGTTAATATCGGTGCATCTTATAGGGTGCTGTGGTCAAGCCTCAATTGTCAGTGTTAAAGGACATCCTTTTTTGGTCATGAATAGCTATGGTGCTCTGTTGTCCCAGGTGATGTCTGAGCTGAGGAATCAACACAATCAACAATGCTTTCAGGAGTTGGGGATTGTTTCACTGGCAGCCATGTTGGTGTAAAAAAAAAAAAAAAAAAAAAAAAAGAGACCAAACTTCATCCTGCCATTTTATGTCTTTCCTGTCTTAAAAAGGGACACATTTCTCATTGGATCCTCATCATTCACAATGAGATTAATTTAATTTGGGGAAAATAAAGTGTTTTAATAACATTGAAGGAATGTCCATATGTTCTGGGCACTTCTCTTTTATTGGGCACTTTATGAAGTCAGGCATCAGAGGACCTTGTTACAGGCCAGGCGTAATAAAATATCATTGATTTGATTCAGATTTAGAGGGGGAAAAAAGCTGACACTTTCTGTAAGCAAGTGAAGAGAAACAATGAATTGTCAATGATGACTTGTTTTCAGTTCACAGCTGCGGGTCAGCGAATGACATTGGCACAAATGTGAAAGCTAACAACTGACATGCATGTTACCCACACGAATCAGTGAGAATTTCAACACTGATATGGAATACTTTCCCCATCCAAGTCATCTCCAGGGTGTGTTTTCGGGGCGTAATAAACCACCAGCCATTTCTTTGACATTTATCTAATTAATGCAAAGCCAGGTGAAGCAGCTACAAACATACAACTAAATAAAACGTATATAAATCACTGTGATCACAGGGTGCTCCTTGTAATCAATAAATACAACATTGTACGGTAGAAATCAGAATTGTATAAAATAATATACAGCACTGTTGAGAACTGCATGCGGTTTGCACTTCTTCGGTTGTTGTCATCTGTTAAGCTTGGCTTTTAGTGTTTACTATAGTACTGATGTGGCTCTGTGCGTCACAATTGCTTGATTTCAGCAAATCATTTGACTGTTATAGCAGGTTAAAGCCTGCCTCATTCTTTACCCAGTGCCAATTTTTCTAACCGAGACAATTATCTTCTAGCGTTCTCTTGGGGCCCACTGAAATAGTGGCGCCTCATTAGGCAACTGGGTGATTGAGGTCAACTGAAATGTTGGAAAAAGTGAAGGTTTGAACTACAGGCCCAACATCTGAGTTTCTGGCCAGTTCCGGTCAATGTTGGCAATGAGATTGGCAGAATGATCTCAAGCCACAGATCCTTCTAATACGAACCACATGGATCCAATGCATGTACTAATATATATATATATATGAGAGAGAGAGAGTTGTTTAGGAAGTTAGGGTGTATAACTAAAAAAAATAGTCACCCTTATTCAAGTGTTGCCTCCAAACCAAAGTTTTCTTGCGAGGAAAACGGAAGATGACTGATGCACAAACTAACAAAGTCTTGTCAGAGACACAGGCAACTGCCAAAATAAAGAATACGCCAACATAAAGTGTGTTAAGGTGTTGTGCCACCATGAGCTGTCAAGAGGAACGTCAATACACCTTGGCATAGATTCTACAAGTGTCTGGAACTCTATTGGAGGGATGCAACATCATTCTTCCAAAATAAATTCCATCATTTGGTGTTTTTGTTGATGGTGGAAAACGCTGTCTCAGGTGCCTCTCCAGAATCTCCCACAAGTATCCAATTGGGTTGAGATCTGGTGACTGAGACGGCCATGGAATATGACTTACATTGTTTTCATTCTCATCAAACCATTTAGTGACCACTCGTGCCCTGTGGATGGGGGCATTGCCATCCTATGGGGGGGCATAGCCATGGTAGCCAAAATAATGGCCTGCCAAGAATTTTAATACATGACCCTAAGCATGCTTGGATGTTAATTTCTTAACTCAGGAACCGAACCTGCCTGTGTGGAAGCACCTGCTTTCAATACACTTTGTATCCCTCGTTTACATTATTTTAGCAGTTACCTGTACCTTCTCCCTGCTGTTGGGCAGTATGTTGCATGTGTTCTTTGTTTACATTTGAGGAGCATAATCTAGCCCTCTACCAAGTGAACTTTCTTCTCCAGCAATACTTAAAACTGTTGATAATGTTTGTTTTTGTGAGGGGGGGAAAAAAAATAGATAAAGGACCAACATTGTTTTATAATAACATTACAGGCTTTATGGTGGCACTGCTGATTTCTAGTGACAAGATTTTTTAAACCAACAGTGTTAACGTTACTGACTCAACTAAACCACCCTGTTGATGGTTTATCAAGAGCTTCTAAAATAAAATTGAAGATGACATAGCAAGAAGCTATTAAAGGCATCTTCCCTCAAGTCCACTCGGGGAAGGATTTACTCACAGCTCATTGAGCAGTCACTTTTTTCACATCTTAATGCTTCGACTGACCAGCCTCCGTTAGAGACTGTATAGACTGCAAGCATTTCCAATTCTCTGTACTTCTTTAGTCCTATGATATAGGCCTGAGCTAGCTCACAGTAGCCCCAGGATCACACTCCTTGGAACCTTCCCCTGTCAGTTTGGAGCCCTACGTTTGATACCATTGGGCCCTAGATTTCCCCTATCCTCAGTGGTCAGATGGAGGCCGCCATTGTAAATAAGAAATTGTTCTTAACTGACTTGCCTAGTTCAATAAAGGTTAAATGTAAAGGCTTTGGCCTTTGGGGTATATGCAGTAAAGCCTCTATTAGTAATTGATCGCAACATATGTATTACATATCACACTATTGTTGATTTGCAAGGCGTGGGCGTGATGTAATACCATTTGCCATACAATCGCGGTTTTGAACGTAGCCCAAGACCCTGTTTGTAAAGGGCTTTAGGCTGTAGTTTCACACTGCTTTGAGTTTGTTAGACTGCAGAGAGACTGTGCCTCCAACAACTACAGTGGCTGTGTATCACAGCCTAGAAGAAATAGTTTCTAGAAAAAGGGATTTGGCTAAAACTGCGGCATGACTAAAAAAAAAAACTAACCTTATTAGTCAGTCTCTACAAAACGACCACAACACTTGTGTTCCAAAAACAACATGTTTGTTGAGAGGAATGCCACCAGTTCATAACTCATATCGTTACCTATCATCAACATGAATATACAGTATTTTAGTTACAGTACATGTGTGCATGCCTTTGCCGCTAGACCATCACACGTGCACACATGCGCGCGCACACACACACACACACACACACACACAAATGTCCATTATGTTGTACATGAGGCAAGTGAGAAAATCAGAATTGTGTTATCGTCTAGTACTGTGAATATTATATACATTAAACAATGTAAGGCAAACAAAACAAAAAGGGTGGGGATAAAAACTACAAAAATATATACATACACATTATATATGCATATATATACACACACACACACACAAAATGCTATGCATATATACTGTATTTATATATACATTTACATATTACACACGGGACTGTCCTCTAATTTGGCGGTAACCACGGTAACATGCGCTCTAGTGCTTCACCTGTCCAAAAACAAGAAGGGATGCGAGGTTGTTTTTTCTTTTTCATTTTTCTTTTTTTTTCTTTGATTGGTCATTATACCTGTGGGTACTGAGAGCTCTGTGTAATTAATAAGTGAGTAAAAAAAAAAATGTAGAAAGAGTTGTTACTCTGGCTGTGGATTGGACGGGCGGAAGGTGGGAGGTGTTGGACGGGCGTTGGTGGTGGGAGACAGTGTTCACCCTCAAGTCCAAGCCCAGCAGTATGGGTGGGCGGATTGGTGGAGGGGGGTGAGCTGGAGGGTTTAATTCCAGATTCTGAGGAAACTGTCCCATGAGCCCGTGGCTACAGCCATGCCGTCGTCTGTCACGCCTAAACAGCTCACCCTGTTGTCGTGACCGGCCAGGACACCTAGAAATAGAAGAGAGAGAGAAGAGAGAGGGGGAGATGGAGAGAGCGAGGTGGAGATGGAGAGAGCAAGAGGAACAATAGAAGGGGGAGTCATTGTGAGTCAACGTACAGCCAGTGTTTAACCAACTATGTACCGACTACGTTTCCGTCGATGAGTGCAACTGCCAAATGAATCCCTAGCACAAAACCTTAAGGGGGGACCAAGAAAGGTTGTGTTTAAAAAAATAATTTTTAAAGGGATTTAAATTAGTAGCCTGGTGCGGCCCCCTCCACTACCGTACCTGCACGCTCGGCCTTGAGGGTGTCCCACACGTTGCAGTTGAAGTCGTCGTAGCCGGCCAGCAGCAGACGGCCACTCTTGGAGAAGGCCACTGAAGTGATGCCGCAGATTATGTTGTCATGCGAGTACATCATCAGCTCTTGGTCGGCGCGCAGGTCAAACAGGCGGCAGGTGGCATCGTCCGAGCCCGTGGTAAAGGCGTTGCCGTTGGGGAAGAACTGCACCACAAAGACAGAGAGAATGGGTTAGGTATAGTGAATTAAGTTATAACAAGAGAGAATGGGTTAGGTATAGTGAATTAAGTTATAACAAGAGAGAATGGGTTAGGTATAGTGAATTAAGTTATAACAAGAGCGAATGGGTTAGGTATAGTGAATTAAGTTATAACAAGAGAGAATGGGTTAGGTATAGTGAATTAAGTTATAACAAGAGAGAATGGGTTAGGTATAGTGAATTAAGTTATAACAAGAGAGAATGGGTTAGGTATAGTGAATTAAGTTATAACAAGAGCGAATGGGTTAGGTATAGTGAATTAAGTTATAACAAGAGAGAATGGGTTAGGTATAGTGAATTAAGTTATAACAAGAGAGAATGGGTTAGGTATAGTGAATTAAGTTATAACAAGAGCGAATGGGTTAGGTATAGTGAATTAAGTTATAACAAGAGAGAATGGGTTAGGTATAGTGAATTAAGTTATAACAAGAGCGAATGGGTTAGGTATAGTGAATTAAGTTATAACAAGAGAGAATGGGTTAGGTATAGTGAATTAAGTTATAACAAGAGCGAATGGGTTAGGTATAGTGAATTAAGTTATAACAAGAGAGAATGGGTTAGGTATAGTGAATTAAGTTATAACAAGAGAGAATGGGTTAGGTATAGTGAATTAAGTTATAACAAGAGAGAATGGGTTAGGTATAGTGAATTAAGTTATAACAAGAGCGAATGGGTTAGGTATAGTGAATTAAGTTATAACAAGAGAGAATGGGTTAGGTATAGTGAATTAAGTTATAACAAGAGAGAATGGGTTAGGTATAGTGAATTAAGTCATAACAGTGTACTTTATCTTACACATTTTCTACACTCACTGCTTCATCTAATGTGAACATGATGTTTTATAATAATCTGTGTTTAGTGTAAGGTGATCGTGATGTTAAAGTAATACTTTTCTGTAAAAGCTGTTCACCACTGGAACCAACTTCCAGAATGGTTCAAATGTGTCGCAGATACCTGGAATTATACAGATAACCCTAGTGAGGATGTCTGTCCTATAGAGAGGACACATCTAACTGCCTTATCAAATCCTGGAATTATACAGATAACCCTAGTGAGGATGTCTGTCCTATAGAGAGGACACATCTAACTGCCTTATCAAATCGTGGAATTATACAGATAACCCTAGTGAGGATGTCTGTCCTATAGAGAGGACACATCTAACTGCCTTATCAAATCCTGGAATTATACAGATAACCCTAGTGAGGATGTCTGTCCTATAGAGAGGACACATCTAACTGCCTTATCAAATCCTGGAATTATACAGATAACCCTAGTGAGGATGTCTGTCCTATAGAGAGGACACATCTAACTGCCTTATCAAATCCTGGAATTATACAGATAACCCTAGTGAGGATGTCTGTCCTATAGAGAGGACACATCTAACTGCCTTATCAAATCCTGGAATTATACAGATAACCCTAGTGAGGATGTCTGTCCTATAGAGAGGACACATCCAACTGCCTTATCAAATCGTGGGGTTTTTTCCCCTTATTTTTTTTGTGGTGGAAAACGGAGTGCATGAAACACAACACATCAACCAGAACGAAGTGAATTGTTAAAACATTTCTAGGCTGTTTGTGAAGCTTTCATTCAATTGCCCATCCCTGTTGCACACAACAAGCTTCTCTGTCACAAGGGGATTTATGACAAATTTAAAATAAAAGCCTCAACAGTGATACAGTCTAATCTGTTACTGAAATCGCACTTTAAATGGCACTTACTATAGACTTTTTTAAATTTGACCCCTTGAGACAGGAAAACATGTTTTTTTATTAAGTTGAACATGTACTCTTTATGACAGAATGTAAAATGTTAAACTACCCAAAATGTAGTCTATTTGTAGACAGACCCATTTAGTTTCCTTATATCCTACAATCCATTTTCAGGTTGTCTTCTTTTTACTTGAATAAGAATCAGATTACATTGTCAGACAAATCTGTATCGTTTTCTGGCGATGTTGGCAAAAAAAGTGAATGTGATAAACCAAATATAATGTTTGTGGTATCTGGTCTGGAAAGCTTTATGATAACATGTTTGTGTGCTGTATGTTAATTACCATCCTACAATGTAAAAGTTCTTCATATCAAAACACTATAAAACTCCTGGGTCTACTACTCACGCAGACAGCGTTAATGTCGGACACGTGGCCAGTGAAGGACTGCCTGCACATGCCGTCCCGGACATCCCACAGCTTGGAGGAGGCGTCACAGGCCCCCGACACAAAGGTCTTGAAGTCGGGACTAAGGGACAGACTCATCACGTCCCCCGTGTGGCCCGTAAAGCTGGTGGCCATCTGACCCGTCTCGATGTCCCATAAAGCACTGATACAAAGAGGGGGAGGGGGAGGGAGGTGAGTGGGAGAAAGAGAAGAGGTATGAGGGTACAGGGAAGATGTTGAGACTTGAAATGATTGGATGATGAATGGGGAGGTGCACTGGTTTCTCCTGTGTGTGTGTGTGTGTGTGTGTGTGTGTGTGTGTGTGTGTGTGTGTGTGTGTGTTACAGTCTGACACACAGGTGTTAAGGTAAAAATCTAGATGTTATGGTAAAAAGTGTTGAAGGGTATATCTGAGTGTTGATTCTAGTGGGGTTAACGCCAGTGTTATATCTGAGTGTTGCTTCTAGTGGGGTTAATACCAGTGTTATATCTGAGTGTTGCTTCTAGTGGGGTTAACACCAGTGTTATATATGAGTGTTAATTCTAGTGGAGTTAACACCAGTGTTATATCTGAGTGTTGATTCTAGTAGGGTTAAAGCCAGTGTGATGTCTGAGTGTTGATTCTAGTAGGGTTAAAGCCAGTGTTATATCTGAGTGTTGCTTCTAGTGGGGTTAACACCAGTGCTAATTCTAGTAGGGTTAAAACCAGTGTTATAGTTGAGTGTTAATACTAGTTGGGTTAACACCAATGTTATATCTGAGGTTTGCTTCTAGTGGAGTTAACGCCAGCGGGATTGAAATTGACACCACGTGGAAAATAAATTAAATGTAATTTGAATCAAAACTACACGGTGTTGTGGTTTCTCAACTGAGTTGAATTCATTTCAGTTTTTTATTCATTTTATTTAACCTTTATATAACTAGGCAAGTCAGTTAAGAACAAATTCTTATTTACAATGACGGCCTACCCCGGCCAAACCCTAACCCAGACGACGCGAGACCAATTGTGTGCCGCCCTATGGGACTCACAATCACGTCCGGTTGTTATACTGCCTGGAATCGAACCAGGGTCTGTAGTGATGCCTCTCGCACTTGAGATGCATTGTCTTAGACCGCTGCGCCACTCGGGAGCTCACTCTGTTCTCTGTGTGAAAAGACCTGGAAGAGGCCTCATAATCATTCTTCCCAGAATGCTTTGTTGCAGGTATATAATATCTATGTTTCTGCACGCACATTGATTGATTAATTGATCTCATACTATACAAAGATAAATAACTAAAATAATTCTAAACTAATCCACCCGATACTGAAATGGTTGTTCCAGTTTAGATGGTTTAGGTCAGCGATTGGCATTTGTTGGTCTGCGAAATGTGTAGAATTCCAGGAAATGAACTCTAAAACCTTCTAGAATAGTACTTGAGTACCCCTGATCTAGAGAGTCAAGTTGTGTTCTTCCTCCCACACTACATCAATAAACTCACCAGGTTGTGTCCCCGGAACTAGTGACAATCTGGTTGTCATCCAGGAAACGACAGCAAGACAAATAGCCTGAAAAATAGAGGTTGAAAATAACAATTTCGGGCTAAATACGCAGTATTAACATCAATACCATATTATGTCATTACCGCTACATTTCATAGCGGTTCTCAGAGCATCCTTTTTCAAATGAAATATTCTTAGTATAAGATAAACTGGGCTTGAACCAATCAAAGACGTTGATGAGTTGAAATTGTTCCATTTCCTCTCTAAAATGGCAGTATTCCGCCTTCTCCAGTGTGTACCTGTGTGTCCGGGTAGCTCACGGGTGACGCGCACGTTTCCCTCGCGGGTCTTCAGGCTGTAGATAGAACAGATGTTGTCCAGGCCTCCGCACGCCACGTAGTTCCCAGAGGGCGCGTAGGCACAGGTCATCACCCAGGAGGAGCGCAGCGGGATGGCATGCATCTACGGAACACACAAACATTATTGTTTAACGCTTGTGCACCAGGGCTGTACAACAGAAAATTCTGTCCATTCAGAAAGGACCAAATCCTAACTTGAGCTCTGCACACAACCTGTATTGTGGCATCCAAAGTCCAAGTTCTAGTTATGCGTTCAGATCTTATGTTAGGATCCATCCTGAAGTGAATTCACATTCAAATTCAGGAATAGAAATATCCTAGAAAATATAGAAAATAAGGAGGCAATTCTTTCAAAAAAAATTCACTTTTTTATTGAAACTGTATTTAAGTCAGGGTGAATTTACTTCCTGATATGACCTAATTGGAAATTGAGTTGAACCCAACCATGCTTAACTTAATCACTCAGGAGTAGAATGTAAGACACTATGCAGAAAAGAACCAAGGACAACGAGGATAGCAATGTTTCCTACAGCGCGAGGTATTTTACTGGTGTCCGTTTGTCTTTGATGTTATTTGAGAGAGGGAATTTACGCAGGTGCAGTTTAACACCTCACTATTTGAGAGAGGTTACGCAGGTGCAGTATAACGTCTCACTATTTGAGAGAGGTCACACAGGTGCAGTTTAACACCTCACTATTTGAGAGAGGTTACGCAGGTGCAGTATAACGTCTCACTATTTGAGAGAGGTTACACAGGTGCAGTATAACACCTCACTATTTGAGAGAGGTCACACAGGTGCAGTATAACACCTCACTATTTGAGAGAGGTCACACAGGTGCAGTATAACGTCTCACTATTTGAGAGAGGTCACACAGGTGCAGTATAACCATTCACTATTTGAGAGACACAGGTGCAGTATACACAGGTGCAGTATCACTATTTGAGAGAGGTCAGGTGCAGTATAACCTCTCACTATTTGAGAGAGGTCACACAGGTGCAGTATAACGTCTCACTATTTGAGAGAGGTCACACAGGTGCAGTATAACGTCTCACTATTTGAGAGAGGTCACACAGGTGCAGTATAACACCTCACTATTTGAGAGAGGTCACACAGGTGCAGTATAACACCTCACTATTTGAGAGAGGTCACACAGGTGCAGTATAACACCTCACTATTTGAGAGAGGTCACACAGGTGCAGTATAACACCTCACTATTTGAGAGAGGTCACACAGGTGCAGTATAACATCTCACTATTTGAGAGAGGTTACACAGGTGCAGTATAACGTCTCACTATTTGAGAGAGGTCACACAGGTGCAGTATAACGTCTCACTATTTGAGAGAGGTCACACAGGTGCAGTATAATGTAAGTCTTACCTTGTTAGTTGTGTAACTGTCCCAAATGATTAATTTGCCATCTTGGGAGGCGCTTACAAGTAACCTAGACGACAGAGAGTATGGTTTCATTATATTGAAGGGTTTGACCTGTCATCACATCACACTGGCATACAAAAAAAAAGCAATGGAGCTAGTTAGAGGACACCTAATGCATGCATAACTAATGTAGCCAGAAAACCTTCTGCTTCCAAAGCAGTTTAAATACGGTGTGACCCTGGAGACCTCTACTTCCCTCTTCTCCCCCCCCTCCCACTCTGGTGGGACACCCCACATGCCAGGATCGCTGTACGAGCCTTCCAGGATAGCGACCACTTTGGATGAGCCATTTCATGTAATATTAATTGCCCCAGTTATCTAAAAAGGCGCTACAGTCGAGAGGGGAGACAGGAAGAGAAAGAGAGTGACGGGGAAGGTGGAGAGACGGGGGAAGGAAACCAATAGAGCGACAGAGGGAGGAAGAATAGAGAGGTAATGATAGAGAAAATTAGGGACAGAAAGAGAGGGAGATCGCCTACCCCCCCCCCATTTCCCTGCCACCCACTGTCTGTGTTTCCATCTCTTCAGTGATAGGAAGTGGGTTGTCCTGTCCCCCCCCCCCCCATCTGTAGCGAGCCAAGCGCTCAATAAAGGGAGAGCTGTGCTGCTAAAATGTCAACTACTGTATATAAAATAAACACAGGCTGTTTGTCCTCCAGGTGGTTCACTCAGAGTGCAGACGCACAAATCGGATGTATTTGGGAGCTGTACTCCAATGGCTCACATTTCAAATCAGGGTATCAATTTGAAATCAGTCGATGCGACTGTACTAGTCCGCATGGCAACAGTACAGTGATTGGTTAAAAATGTGCCTCTGCTCCATGTGGCGTAGTATTGAACTAGTAGCACATAGCTAGTTATGGATTCAATCCAGTTGTAACAGTGAAAGGAACTTTTGACTTTCTGTCCGAAACCCACAGGACACAAGCAGCCAGTGCTTAAGAATATGGAGTTTTAGTATTGGTGATAGTAGTGGTGGTGGTAGTAGTAGTAGTGGTGTAGTATAGCAGCCGTAGTGGTAGTAGTATATTAGTAGTATAGTAGCAGTAGTGGTACAAACTAGTAGTAGTACTAATAATAATACATTTAATTTCTATAGTGCTTTTCATTAGAGTTACCTCATAGGACTTAGGCAAAAATAAAAAGGACAAAAACATTTAGAATCAAGGGAGGTAAAATATCAGTATCAATAGAAGTATAGTAGTAGAAGTATTGTAGTAGTATAAATAGTGTAGAAGTAGTAGAAGTATTATATAAATAGAAGTATTGTAGTAGTAGAATGATTATGTCAATAAAAGTATAATAATAGTAGTAGTAGTATAGTAGAATATTATTAGTGTAGTAGTAGTAGTAGTAGACGTATAGTAGTAGAAGTATAGTAGTAGTATAAGTATAGTAGTATTATATAAGTAGTAGTAAAAGCTTAGTAGTATTGTAGAAGTATTATGTCAATATAAGTATAGTAGCTGAATATAAGTAGTAGTATAGCAGTAGTAGAACTATAGTAGTAGTATAGTAATAGTAAAGTATAAGTAGTGTAGTAGTAGTAGTACTATGGTATCGGTAGTAGTAGAAGTACTGTAGTAGTAGAAGTACTGTAGTAGTAGTAGTAGTATAATTATTGTAGTAGTAGACGTATTGTTGTTGTAGTAGTAGAAGTATTGTAGTGGTAGTAATAGTAGTAGTACTATAAATATGGTAGTAGTAGAAGAGTAGTAGTAGAAATATTGTAGTAGTAGAAGTATTGTAGTAGTAGTATTGTAGTAGTTGAAGTATAGTAGTACTATAGTATCAGAAGTAGCATTGCCAGACCTGGAGTCGGTGCCCCAGTGCATTGCATAGATCTTGGCGAGGTGGCCCCTGAGAGTACGCCGCGTCCTCATCTGTATCCGGCCCACTGAGTCCAGACCAGCTGTGATCTGCCAAGACACCAGGCCCAAAGGAAACATCATCAGCATAATACACCACAGCCTTTCATAAACTTCAGGCTAGTCTGGAGTTGAATCCAAATATGTCAATGTTATTTCATAGCCTAATAGCTACGCCATTTGCTTCACAGCTATGTTTGTTTCATAGCTATTTGAGTCTTAGCTTAGTGGTTAATATTCAATCAAAACGGATACAGGCTCTACATGGTAAGACTAGAAACACCCTGGGATTTCAGATGGTCAAAAGAGGCTCAAATTCAAGCGAAACAATGTACTTCCTTATCCTGAAAGCCTGCTTACTGGTTGCGATTGGAAGGATACCAACAGGTCATGTATATGTAGATGGTGGTAAATGTTTGGCTTTAACAAGCACACAAGATAGCTTGATCCAAGTTGTAACATGCACTTATTTCTATGTACAGTTGAAGTCGGATGTTTACATACATCTTAACCAAATACATTTAAACTCAGTTTTTCACAATTTCTGACATTTAATCCTAGTAACAATTCCCTGTCTTAGGTCAGTTAGGATCAACAATTAATTTTAAGAACGTGAAATATCAGAATAATAGTAGAGAGAAGGATTTATTTCAGCTTTTATTTCTTTCATCACATTCCCAGTGGGTCAGATGTTTACATACACTCAATTAGTATTTGGTAGCATTGCCTTTAAATTGTTTAACTTGGGTCAAATGTTTTGGGTAGCGATCCACAAGCTTCCCACAATAATTTGGGTGAATTTTGGCCCATTCCCCGTGACAGAGCTGGTGTAACCGAGTCAGATTTGTAGGCCTCTTTGCCCGCACACACTTTTTCAGTTCTGCCGACAAATGTTCTATAGGAATGAGGTCAGGGCTTTGTGATGGCCACTCCAATACCATGACTTTGTTGTCCTTAAGCCATTTTGCCACAACTTTGGAAGTATGCTTGGGGTCATGTCCATTTGGAAGACCCATTTGCGACCAAGCTTTAACTTCCTGACTGATGTCTTGAGATGTTGCTTCAATATATCCACATAATTTTCCTACCTCATGATGCCATCTATTTTGTGAAGTGCACCAGTCCCTTCAGCAGCAAAGCACCCCCACAACATGATGCTGCCACCCCCGTGCTTCACGGTTGGGATGGTGTTCTTCGGCTTGCAAGCCTCACCCTTTTTCCTCCAAACATAATGACGGTCATTATGCCCAAACAGTTCTATTTTTGATTCATCAGACCAGAGGACATTTCTCCAAAAAGTACAATCTTTGTCCCCATGTGCAGTTGCAAACCGTAGTCTGGCTTTTTAATGGTGGTTTTGGAGCAGTGGCTTCTTCCTTGCTGAGCGGCCTTTCGGGTTATGTCGATATAGGACTCGTTTTACTGTGTATATAGATACTTGTGTACCCATTTCCTCCAGCATCTTCACAAGGTCCTTTGTTGTTGTTCTGGGATTGATTTGCACTTTTCGTACTAAAGTGCGTTCATCTCGAGGAGACAGAACGCATCTCCTTCCTGAGCGTTATGACGGCTGCGTGGTCCCATGGTGTTTATACTTCCGTACTATTGTTTGTACAGATTAACGTGGTACCTTCAAGTGTTTGGAATATGCTCCCAAGGATGAACCAGACTTGGAGTTCTACAATTGTTTTTCTGAGGTCTTGGCTGATCCCATGATGTCAAGCAAAGAGGCACTGCGTTTGAAAGTAGGCCTTGACATACATCCACAGGTACACCTCCAATTGACTCAAATGATGTCAATTAGCTTCTAAAGCCATGACATAATTTTCTGGAATTTTCCAAGCTGTTTAAAGGCACAGTCAAGTGTGTGTATATGAACTTCTGGCCCGCTGGAATTGTGATATAATTCACTGTAAGTGAAATAATCTGTCTGTAAAAAAACTGTTGGAAAAATTACTTGTGTCATGCACAAAGTAAATGCCCTAACCGACTTGCCAAAACTATAGTTTGTTAGCAAGAAATTTGTGGAGTGGTTGAAAGAAACAAGTTTTAAATGACTCCAACCTTAGTGTATGTAAACTTCCGACTTAAACTGTAAGTAAATGTGTAATCCTTTACCTGTGAAAGAGTGGAGTCACTACAGGCTTTTCTAGCATCCTGTAAAAAAAAAAAAAGTTCAGAGTTCAGAGTTTTGAGAGACTGAAAGGTTCTAACATATAAGGTGCATATAAGGAAACAGAGTATATCAGACAGCAGTTCCAGTATCAGTATAATATGATTTGAATGGCTGATAGATAGATGCCAAGGAATGGCATCGAATGCTTATCTGAAACATTATTCTGCAAATATCTTTACGGTTTAGATAAGACACACACAGACACACACCCCATACCCGGATTTGATTGCGTAGTTGCTCTGCTTCCTGCCGTAACTGTTCCAGCTCACTCATTGTCCCTCTGTGATGTGTTCAGGAATACTGGGTTTGTAAAAATAAAAAAAACACACAGACGAGTTGATACCTGCAAAACACAGACAGACAAACTTTCAGAGGAGCACTTCCCTAGGCTGGAATAAACATGGACATCCTGTGGATGGGGCTGCTTTGGCCTGAGTGGAGGGGCAATAGCCTGTACCCAGACACAGGCAGCCTGTACCCAGACACAGGCAGCCTGTACCCAGACACAGGCAGCCTGTACCCAGACACAGGCAGCCTGTACCCAGACACAGGCAGCCTGTACCCAGACACAGGCAGCCTGTACCCAGACACAGGCAGCCTGTACCCAGACACAGGCAGCCTGTACCCAGACACAGGCAGCCTGTACCCAGACACAGGCAGCCTGTACCCAGACACAGGCAGCCTGTACCCAGATACAGGCACTACTAGGGGAGGCCCGGGTCTTCAATCCCCTCCAGTCTGGTTCAAAAGGTCATAGACTCTAACCTTTTCCACTCAATCAGGCCTGGTGTTTTGCACTGTGCTGCTTTAGCTCCATGCCCGGCCATTGATTGTTTGAATATGATTTGATGTGCAAATGAAGGGTGTTACTGTACTATAACACTAGGCTGTGTGTGTGTGTGTGTGTGTGTGTGTGTGTGTGTGTCCACTTCCTTTACCTAGGGGAGCCTGAATGTGGGTCACAGAGCACTCTTCAGAAATGTTTGGAGCGCCAGGCCCCTTTCATTTTTGCAGCAATTCTATCCAGAATCAAAATCAATCAAATGTATTTATAAAGCCCTTTTTTACATCAGCCGATGTCACAAAGTGCTATACAGAAACGCAGCCTAAAACCCCTAAACAAGCAAGCAATGCTGATGTGGTGCGACGCAACCCTGAATTAGTGTTTAAGTTCCATTTCGATGGTTTAGCAATTAGTCTGCTAGGGAATTGATTTGTTCCACATTGGAAAATAAATAACATTTGTGAGATAATGTGCAAAGCTGTCATCAAGGCAAAGGGTGGCTACTTTGAAAAATCTCAAATAAAATAGATTTGGATTTGTTTAACACTTTTTTGGTAACTACATGATTTCATATGTGTTATTTCCTAGTGTTGATGTCTTCACTATTATTCTACAATGTGGAAATACACACACACCTCAAAAAAATAAAGGGAACACTTAAACAACACAATGTAACTCCAAGTCAATCACACTTCTGTGAAATCAAACTGTCCACTTAGGAAGCAACACTGATTGACAATACATTTCACATGCTGTTGTGCAAATGGAATAGACAACAGGTGGAAATTATAGGCAATTAGCAAGACATCCCCAATAAAGGAGTGGTTCTGCAGGTGGTGACCACAGACCACTTCTCAGTTCCTATGCTTCATGGCTGATGTTTTGGTCACTTTTGAATGCTGGCGGTGCTTTCACTCTAGTGGAAGAATGAGACGGAGTCTACAACCCACACAAGTGGCTCAGGTAGGGCAGCTCATCCAGGAGGGCACATCAATGCGAGCTGTGGCAAGAAGGTTTGCTGTGTCTGTCAGCGTAGTGTCCAGAGCATGGAGGCGCTACCAGGAGACCGGCCAGTACATCAGGAGACGTAGAGGAGGCCGTAGGAGGGCAACAACCCAGCAGCAGGACCGATACCTCAGCCTTTGTGCAAGGAGGAGCAGGAGGAGCACTGCCAGAGCCCTGCAAAATGACCTCCAGCAGGCCACAAATGTGCATGTGTCTGCTCAAACGGTCAGAAACAGACTCCATGAGGGTGGTATGAGGGCCCGACGTCCACAGGTGGGGGTTGTGCTTACAGCCCAACACCGTGCAGGACGTTTGGCATTTGCCAGAAAACACCAAGATTGGCAAATTCGCAACTGGCGCCCTAAGCTCTTCACAGATGAAAGCAGGTTCACACTGAGCACATGTGACAGACATGACAGAGTCTGGAGACGCCGTGGAAACGTTCTGCTGCCTGCAACATCCTCCAGCATGACCGGTTTGGCGGTGGGTCAGTCATGGTGTGGCATTTCTTTGGGGGGGCCGCACAGCCCTCCATGTGCTCGCCAGAGGTAGCCTGACTGCCATTTGGTACCGAGATGAGATCCTCAGACCCCTTGAGAGACCATATGCTGGTGCGGTTGGCCCTGGGTTCCTCCTAATGCAAGACAATGCTAGACCTCATGTGGCTGGAGTGTGTCAGCAGTTCCTGCAAGAGGAAGGCATTGATGCTATGGACTGGCCCGCCCGTTCCCCAGACCTGAATCCAATTGAGCACATCTGGGACATCATGTCTCGCTCCATGCACCACAGACTGTCCAGGAGTTGGCGGATGCTTTAGTCCAGGTCTGGGAGGAGATCCCTCAGGAGACCATCCGCCACCTCATCAGGAGCATGCCCAGGCGTTGTAGGGAGGTCATACAGGCACGTGGAGGCCACACACACTACTGAGCCTCATTTTGACTTGTTTTAAGGACATTACATCAAAGTTGGATCAGCCTGTAGTGTGGTTTCCACTTTAATTTTGAGTGTGACTCCAAATCCAGACCTCCATGGGTCGATAAATTTGATTTCCATTGTTAATTTTTGTGTGATTTTGTTGTCGGCACATTCAACTATGTAAAGAAAAAAGTATTTAATGACAATATTTCATTCATTCAGATGTAGGATGTGTTATTTTAGTGTTCCCTTTATTTTTTGAGCAGTGTACACACACACACACACACACACACACACACACACACACACACACGTCAAGGCTCTGCAGGGGCCTTGCTTCAGCAGGTGTCCGGACTGGTATTTGATATATATATATATATTTTAATACACACATACTGTATATTCACTTGAATGCCACTGTACGTACAACCTGCTTATTCCAAAACTATTCTACTCAAGGCTCTATTGAAGACTGGTTTGCCATTCTATTTCCACTGCAGAATACATTTAAAAAATATGTCTGCATCATATAGGAAGCGCACTGACAAAGGTAAGACAGTGGAGAAAGCAACACTTCTGTCTGGGAATGCTGTTTCTGTCATGACACATGCTGAAGCCCCCTGCAGAGCCTTTGACGTCAGCTTACCAGTGACTTGCTGCTGCCTTACACTATAAAGTAGCTTACATTTCTCACTGGCCAACATATAAGCTCATTCCATTTGAACCATTAAGCATAACATTATGCACATATGCTTAATTAAACATATTTGCGCCTGTGAAATGCAAAATAATGAATTCAATCCTCAAAAATGGAACACTACATTTCTAGACTTCAAAAGTATGCCCTAAAAAGGTTCAATCTGGAATGTTTACTCTACTTTTGTAATCTACTCAAATGACACATTTCTCGAACAAGGCGTTAACCCTCAACAACTGCTTCTCGGGGGCCGATGGCGATTAAGGCAGTTCCCCCGTACCCTTCTGATCCAGGGTTATATGTGGAAGACATTTCGGTTGAATGCATTGTTGTGCAACTGATTAGGTATCCCCTTTGCCTTTCCCATTTATGAGGCTCTCTCTGATTCTAATAACCCATATTCAGTGGTGGTGGTGGTGGACTGGGAGTAGGGCTGGGCGGTATACCGTCTTTTACTATATACCGGTATTGATGCACGGACCGGTTTGGGTTTTTACCTTCTATAAAAGGTATTTGAATGTTTGGTTTGTTAAATGTGATACGCCGTGTGTAGTGGTCTCTCTCCTCTAGCGCTCTAGATGCCGCTTTCCACACAGACCTAGCCCTGCCCACAGACCTAGCCCTGCCCACAGACCTAGCCCTGCCCACAGACCTAGCCCTGCCCACAGACCTAGCCCTGCCCACAGACCTAGCCCGTCACGCAACGAGCGCATTTGTTGTCGCTCGACTACAAGACACTTGGGTTCAGTCTGCAGCATCTGCAAAAATGTTGATGACTAGGATGCGGTTTCCACTTTGCTTCTTAGTATAAATCCACAAGCATTCTATAATTACACTTAGTTCGTGTTTCTTACATCTGCAAACAGCTAGTTTGTCTTTTCTTAGCAAGTTGTGGCTAAATCGTGTTAGGTGCTAATGCTAATCGCTAGCTAATAAATGTACTGCGTCAGAGCAAACATAGCTAACTATACAGCCTGATACCAGTGATGGGGTAGGCCTAAATCAGTAGGTTGTTTGTGAAACAGTGTATTCTAAATCAAAGAGGAATAGGTGAAGCATGAATATGTTATCTACATGAAGTACCTTAGAGAAAATATTTAATGTAGCCAAAGATGATAGGGTCCCCCTAGGAAACACTGACCAACACCTTGGTTCCTACCCTGTCACAATAACTCCTCCCTGGCATTTTTCATTCGTTGTCATTTCAAATATTGTACTCAAAGTGCCCACTATTATCTTCGAACTATAGAATTAGAATAATTGTAACGAGTGCGCTGAGAGTCGGGAAGCAAGTTCAGGGAGTGAGTGATTTAATCAATAAACAAAACAAACCATAAAACAAGAAACACAAACAACACACAGACAGGAAACAGAAACAATGATGCCTGGGGAAGGAACCAAAACGGGGTGACATATATAGGGAAGTTAATCAGGGAAGTGATGGAGTCCAGGTGAGTCTGACGACACGCAGGTGCCAGTAACGATAGCTATGCGCACCTGTTTTCTACATAATAAGCAGCCTGGGGACCTAGAAGCCAGAGAGCGAGCACAAGTGACAAAAATCATTATTTTTTCCATGATTCCAACAGTTCACCCAAGTGTTTTGATCAAAATCAGAAGTCAAATCACAAATGCAACATTTGGTTAAAAATAAGGCCTAGGTTTTTTGCCCATATCTTACAGCCCTACATGGCAATAAGGAAATGATCTCAAATGAATGCAGGAAATAAAGAAATTGATGAAAATGTATACAATTATTTTTGGTTGAAGCTTATTTGAACAGTAGAAAACAATCCGAATGGAGCAAGACCCGTTGAAATCACTTAGAATGTACAGTCGTGGCCAAAATTATTGGCACCCTTGCACTTTTTTTTTCTCGAGTAACTCAATTTTTCGTAAAAATAAGTTGAAATTGAACAAAGTATTTGGTCTCCACAATTCTTTATTTCACTGTTAATATTACATAACCGTTGTTTATGATCCAGAACTTAATATATACATTTAAATCATAAAATAAACAGACAATGGCACTGACAAAATGATTGACACCGTAAACTTAACATAGAGGCATAGCCTTTGGTATAAAAAAAACTGCAATCAAGTGCTTCCTATTAGAGCTCGACTGATTTTTCAACACCGATACCGATTATTGTTACTGCTATTTTCAGATCTCTCCACAAGTTTTCAATGGGATTTACATCTGGACTCATTGCTGGCCACTTCAAAACAGTCCAGAGTTTTGTCTTGAACCCTTCCTGGGCTCTTTTTGAAGTGTGTTTGTGGTCATTGTCCTGCTGGAAGACCCATGACCGTCGATGGAGACCCAGCTTTCTGACACTGGGTCTGAGACTGCGCTCCAAAATACCTTGGTATTCTTCTGATTTCCTGATGTCATGCACAAGTTCAAGGCACCCAGTGCCAGAAGCAGCAAAGGAACCCCAAAACATCACTGAACCTTCTCCATGTTAGACTGTAGGGAAGGTGTTCTTTTCTTTGAAAGCTTCATTTTGTTTCCTGTAAACACAGAGATGGTGTGCTTTACCAAAAAGCTCTAATTTGGTCTCATTCTGTCCACAGGACATTCTCCCAGAAGGATTTTTGGCATGTTCAGTTGTGTTTTGACAAATTGCAGTCGGGCTTTCTTATGTCTTTCTCTCAGTAGTGGGGTCCTCCTGGGTCTCCTACCATATAACCCCCTTTCATTGAGTTGGCGACGGATGGTGCGAGTAGACAATGTCGTAACTTGTGTCTGAAGGTCAGCTTGAATCTGTGTGGCAGTTGACCGAGGTGCTTTCTCCACCATTCAAACAATCCTTTGCTGCAATCTTCCATCAAGTTCTCTTGCAGCCACATCCAGTGAGGTTGGATACAGTGGCACGGGCCTTAAACGTCTTGATAACATTACGTACGGTGGAAACAGGAACACCAAGGTCTCTGGAGATGGACTTGAAGCCTTGAGATTGTCCATGTTTGGCTACAATCTTGTGTCTGACCTCCTCAGATCATTTTCTGTTTTTCTTTATTTTGTCCATGCTCATTGCGGTACACAGTGACACAAAACAGGAAAATGAGTCTATTTCTCTACTCAAACTGGTTGAATATGTGATGTTTATACTGCAGGCACCTTCAACTCCCCATAGGTGGGTTCAATTCCAAAGTGAATGAGAATCACCTGCTTGAAATCTCATTATTTCTAAAACTACTTCCAGAAGGTGCCAATAATATTGTCCGGGCCATTTTAGGATTTCTTTTAGTAAATTATTCAGATTGTTTTTGTTTTGTTCAACTGCACACTAAAGACATACATATGTGGATACCAAAATATGTTTTAATTTCAACAATTGTCTAGACAAAATGATGCATTATTTGAAAAAAGTACAAGGGTGTAAATATTTTTGTCCACGACTGCATGCGTTGCACCCTAGGGTCATGCACTACTCATGAAGCAAATATTTTACTTTCATTATTCAAAAACATAAAAATACCGTCAAATACTGTAAACATTTCAAATAATGAGGCCTCACAAGTGGCGCAGGGCTAGGGGCGTCACTACAGATCCGGGTTCGATCCCGGTGCGGCTGGCTTCCGGGTTAAGCGAGCAGTGTGTCAAGAAGCAGGCAGCTTGTCGGGGTTGTGTTTCGGAGAACGCATGGCTCTTGACCTTCACCTCTCCCGAGTCTGTACGGGAGTTGCAGCGATGGGACAAGACTAACTACCAATTGGATATCATGAAAAAAGGGGTAAAAGTACAATTTTTAAATGTTTTAATAATAATAAAAAACATCATATGATGTTTTGGCCATGTCACCCAGCCCTAAATGAGAGGCCCAGTGAATGGCACAGAGACGGTGATGACAATGTGGAGTTCTGCACTTGCTCCCTATTGTTAAGTGCTTGGCACCACCTCAGTATGCAGGCCCTAAGTCTGGCCATGGAAGGAAGGCTCTACAACATCCACCACCTGCCCAGTTCAGCACTATTGTAACCAACGCTGACACACACATGCATAAATGCATTCCCAATTCAACATGTGAAATAAACAAACATGTGCATGCACACACACAACACAATACACCCACAAAAGAATGCCTCTCACACACT
Source organism: Oncorhynchus keta (assembly GCF_023373465.1). NCBI lineage: Eukaryota > Metazoa > Chordata > Actinopteri > Salmoniformes > Salmonidae > Oncorhynchus > Oncorhynchus keta. Next base: position 47,003,073 of record NC_068442.1, read on the forward strand.
CACACACACACACAATGTCTGCTGGGTTAAAGTCACTGGAAATTCAACAAGATGTCCTCAAAGCACCTTCTGTTGTAATATCACATGTAGCTTTGGCTTCCAGGCCTCGATTCAACTTCTAGGCTTCACTTACAGTTGAAATCGGAAGTCTACATACACCTTAGCCAAGTACATTTAAACTCAGTTTTCCCAATTCCTGACATTTAATCCTAGTAACAATTCCCTGTCTTAGGTCAGTTTGGACCACCACTTTATTTTAAGAATTATGAAATGGCAGAATAATAGTAGAGAGAATGATTGATTTCAGCTTTTATTTCTTTCATCACATTCCCAGTGGGTCAGAAGTTTACAATACACTCAATTAGTATTTGGTAGAATTGCCTTTAAATTGTTTAACTTGGGACAAACGTTTCGGGTTGCCTTCCACAAGCCTCCCACAATAAGTTGGGTGAATTTTGGCCCATTCCTCCTGACAGTAACTCAGTCAGGTTCGTAGGCCTCCTTGCTCGCACACGCTTTTTCAGTTCTGCCAACAAATGTTCTATAGGATTGAGGTCAGGGCTTTGTGATGGCCACTCCAATACCATGACCTTGTTGTCCTTAAGCCATTTTGCCACAACATTGGAAGTATTGTCCATAGGTCATTGTCCATTTGGAAGACCCATTTGGGACCAAACTTTAACTTCCTGACTGATGTCTTGAGATGTTGCTTCAATATATCCACATAATGTTCCTGCCTTATGATGCCATCTATTTTGTGAAGTGCACCGGTCCCCCCTGCAGCAAAGCACCCCCAAAACATGATGCTGCAACGCTCGTGCTTCACAGTTGGGATGGTGTTCTTCAGCTTGCAAGCATCCCCCTTTTTCCTCCAAACATAATGATGGTCATTATGGCCAAACAGTTCTAGTTTTGTTTCATCAGACCAGAGGACATTTCTCCAAAAAGTACGATCTTTGTCCCCATGTGCAGTTGCAAACTGTATTTTTTATGGCAGTTTTTGGTCCCCCTCGGGATGGTTGAGCTAATGTAGGCTAATGCAATTAGCGTTGAAAGTAACAAGAACATTTCCCAGGACATAAGACATATCTGATACGGACAAAAAGCTTACATTCCTGTTAATCTAACCACTAAGCAGCGTAGCCTAGTGGTTAGAGTGTTGGACTAGTAACCGGAAGGTTGCAAGATCAAATCCCAGACCTGACAAGGTATAAATCTGTCGTTCTGCCCCTGAACAGGCAGTTAACTCACTGTTCCTAGGCAGTCATTGAAAATAAGAATTTGTTCTTAGCTGACTTGCCTAGTTAAATAAAGGTAAAATAAAAATAAATAATCTATCTGCAGTTTCCAATTTACAGTAGCTACTAGAGTGAAAGAACACCATGCTATTGTTTGAGGAGAGTGCACAGTTATGAACTTGAAAAGTTTGGTGTTACTACACCAATTAGACACATTTGGGCAGTCTTGATACCAAATTTTGAACAGAAATGCAATGGTTCATTAGATCAGTCTGAAAACTTTTCACATACACTGCTGCCATCTAGTGGCCAAAACATAAATTCAGCCTGGGCTAGAATGATACATTATGGCCTTTCTCTTGCATTTAAAAGATGATGGTACACAAAAATAAATACAAAAGAACAGTTGGTTCTCTCTCTGTATTATCTTTTATTAGATCTAATGTGTTATATTCTCCTATATTAATTTCACATTTCCAAACTTGAAAGTGTTTCCTTTCAAATAGTATCAAAAATATGCATATTTTGCTTCAGCTCGTGAGCTACAGGCAGTTAGATTTGGGTATGTCATTTTGGGGGAAACCTGGAAAAAAAGGTCTGATCCTCATTAACCTGTTACTCCTACCACCTACTTTTTCGAACATTCTGTTAAAAATCGCGCAACATTTCAGCGCCCTGCTGCTCATGCCAGGAATATAGTATATGCATATGATTAGTATGTGTGGATAGAAAACACTCAGACGTTTATAAAACTGGTTAAATCACGGCTGTGACTATAACAGAACGTGCGTTTCATCGAAAAGCGCAGGAAAATCTGATCACTGAAAATTGGAAAATATATCAATGCGCCACTTGCATGTATTGTCTATGGGAAAGCAAATTACCTGGAGCCGAGATTGCAATTCCTACAGCTTCCACACGATGTCAACAGTCTTGTCATTTGCCTAGGCTTTGTTTCTTGGTCAAACGAAGAAGAGACAGCGCATTTCTTCAGGTCTCGGACCAGATATTTTGGTTGAGATTTACCCGGACATTATTTCCAGACGTACCCCTATAGAATATACATCGCCTCGTGATCAATTTGGTCGCTTATTAACATTTACTAATACCTAAAGTTGCATTACAAAAGTATTTCGAAGTGTTTTGTGAAAGTTTATCGTCAACTTTTTTAATTTAAAAAAATGACGTTACGTTATAAGACGCTATTTTTTTAAGTTTATCACACAGTCTTCATAGATCGATATCTAGGCTATATATGGACTGATTTAATCGAAAAAAAGACCCAATAATGATGTTTATGGGACATCTAGGAGTGCCAACAAAGAAGATGGTCAAAGGTAATGAATGTTTTATATTTTATTTGTGCGGTTTGTGTAGCGCCGACTATGCTAATTATTTTGTTTATGTCCCCTGCGGGTCTTTTGGGGTGTTACATGCTATCAGATAATAGCTTCTCATGCTTTCGCCGAAAAGCATTTTAAAAATCTGACTTGTTGCCTGGATTCACAACGAGTGTAGCTTTAATTCAATACCCTGCATGTGTATTTTAATGAACGTTTGAGTTTTAACTAGTACTATTAGCATTTAGCGTAGCGCATTTGCATTTCCAGATGTCTAGATGGGACGCCTGCGTGTCAGGTAGGAGCAAGAGGTTAAGAAACGTGATCAGATGGTTATCGTCTACAACGTCACAGACATCAGAGAATTGATTACCTTGCAAGCCAGTGAGGCGAGAAAATATCACAAATAGAGCTAGATAAAGCCAGACGAATAATAGACTTGCTAATAGCTATAGCCATCAGTCTTGCGTGTTTTCATGATCATCACACACTCACTGTTCAGTTTGTCAAGGTCCCGACATCAGCCATCCTGCTAGAGAACCTTCAATGTCGGGAAGTGCGCGCATCACTTGAAAAGAGCTCTATTGGGAGTACGGTCTGTGTGTCTCACCCAAACACTCTTACGGTCACAAGCCCACTAACTTCACCTCTCCTGAGTAGGTCACAATGTTAGACTTGACTGTAACCTAATCCTAAGGATTATCATAGTTTAGTATTATCTAGGGCTGTGAAGGTCATGGAATTTTGGATGACAGTTATTGGCCAGCCAAATGACCGCAGTTCCTGTAATAACCATTCAAATCCCCCCAATACATAATTATATATAATACAACTACTGTTCAGAAGTTTGGGGTCACTTACAAATGTCCCTGTTTTTGAAAGCAAAGCACATTGTTTGTCCATTAAATAACATCAAATTGATCAGAAATACAGTGTACAGTCGTGGCCAAAAGTTGAGAATGACACAAATATTAATTTTCTAAGTCTACTGCCTCAGTTTGTATGATGGCAATTTGCATTTACTCCAGAATGTTATGAAGAGTGATCAGATGAATTGCAATTAATTGCAAAGTCCCTCTTTGCCATGCAAATTTACTGAATCCCCAAAAAACATTTCCACTGCATTTCAGCCCTGCCACAAAAGGACCAAGCTGACATCATGTCAGTGATTCTCTCGTTAACACAGGTGTGAGTGTTGACACGGACAAAGCTGGAGATCACTCTGTCATGCTGATTGAGTTCAAATAACAGACTGGAAGCTTCAAGAGGAGGGTGGTACTTGGAATCATTGTTCTTCCTCTGTCAACCAGGGTTACCTGCAAGGAAACACGTGCCGTCATCATTGCTTTGCACAAAAAGGAATTCACAGACAAGGAGATTGCTGCCAGTAAGATTGCACCTAAATCAACCATTTATCAGATCATCAAGAACTTCAAGGAGAGCGGTTCAATTGTTGTGAAGAAGGCTTCAGGCCGCCCAAGAAAGTCCAGCAAGTGCCAGGACCATCTCCTAAAGTTGATTCAGCTGCGGGATCGGGGTACCACCAGTACAGAGCTTGCTCAGGAATGGCAGCAGCCAGGTGTGAGTGCATCTGCAAGCACAGTGAGGCGAAGACTTTTGGAGGATGGCCTGGTGTCAAGAAGGGCAGCAAAGAAGTCCCTTCTCTCCAGGAAAAACATCAGGGACAGACTGATATTCTGCAAAAGGTACAAGGATTGGACTGCTGAGGACTGGGGTCAAGTCATTTTCTCTGATGAATCCCCTTTCCGATTGTTTGGGGCATCTGGAAAAAAAGCTTGCCCGGAGAAGACAAGGTGAGCGCTACCATCAGTCCTGTGTCATGCCAGTAAAGCATCCTGAGATCATTCATGTGTGGGGTTGCTTCTCAGCCAAGGGAGTGGGCTCACTCACAATTTTGCCTACGAACACAGCCAGGAATAAAGAATGGTACCAACACATCCTCCGAGGTGCAACTTCTCCCAACCATCCAGGAACAGTTTGTTGACGAACAATGCCTAATCCAGCATGATGGAGCACCTTGCCATAAGGCAAAAATGATAACTAAGTGGCTTGGGGAACAAAACATTGATATTTTGGGTCCATGTCCAGGAAACTGCCCAGACCTTAATCCCATTGAGAACTTGTGGTCAATCCTCAAGCGGCGGGTGGACAAACAAAACCCCACAAATTCTGACAAACTCCAAGAATTGTTTATGCAAGAATGGGCTGCCATCAGTCAGTATGTGGCCCAGAAGTTCATTGACAGCATTTCAGGACAGATTGCAATAGGTCTTGAAAAAGAAGGGTCAACACTGCAAATAGTGACTCTTTGCATCAACTTCATGTTGTTACAATAATTTCATTTCAGTATTCAATAGTAACATCTTACAAAAATATCTAAAGACACTGAAGCAGCAAACTTTGTGAAAATTAGTATGTGTCATTCTCAAAACTTTTGGCCACGACTGTAGACATTGTTAATGTTGTAAATGACTATTGTAGCTGGAAACGTCCGATTTTTTTCTAGAATATCTACATAGCGTACAGAGGCCCATTATGAGCAACCATCACTCCTGTGCTCAAATGGCACGTCGTGTTAGCTAATCCAAGTTTATAATTTTAAAAAGGCTAATTGATCATTAGAAAACACTTTTGCAATTATGTTAGCACAACTGAAAACTGTTGTCCTGATTAAAGAAGCAATAAAACTGGCCTTCTTTAGACTAATTCAGTATCTGGAGTATCAGCATTTGTGGGGTCAATTACAGGCTCAAAATGGCCAGAAACAAAGCACTTTCTTCTGAAATGTGTCAGTCTATTCTTGTTCTGAGAAATTAAGGCTATTCCATGCTGTGTACTACTCCCTTCACAGAACAGCACAAACTGGCTCTAACCAGAATAGAAAGAGGAGTGGGAGGCTCCGGTGCACAACTGAGCAACAGGAAAAGTACATTAGTGTCTAGTTTGAGAAACAGACGCCTCACAAGTCCTCAACTGGTAGCTTCATTAAATAGTACCCGCAAAATACCAGTCTCAACGCCAACACTGAAGAGGCGACTCCGGGATGCTAGCCTTCTAGGCAGAGTTGCAAAAAAAAAGCCATATCTTAGACTGGCCAATAAAAAGAAAAGATTAAGATGGGCAAAACAACACAGACACTGGACAGAGGAACTCTGCCTACAAGGCCAGCATCCCGGAGTCGCTCTTCACTGTTGACGTTGAGACTGGTATTTTGCGGGTACTATTTAATGGGTGTGGGTGAAATAGCAGAATCCACTCATTTGAAGGTGTGTCTACATAATTTTGTATACAGTACCAGTCAAAGGTTTAGACACACCTACTCATTCCAGGGTTTTTATTTATTTAGACTATTTTCTACATTGTAGAATAATAGTGAAGACGTCAAAACTATGGAATAACACATATGGAATCATGTAGTAACCAAAAAAAAGTTAGATTCTTCAAAGTAGCCACATTTTCCACTCTCCTCCTCTCCTGACTGCATGTGCTACATTGAAATAGAATGAATAGAACTGGCATCCTCATTCAAGTCAATGATGGCATAATGGGTGGACTGGAGGCCATTGCGAGTGTACCCATAGGAGCAAAGCAGGAAGTCAAAGTAGGAAGTAAAAGCAGGAAGAGTACCCATCAATATGTCCTGTGATTTTTTTTTATTATATGAAACTCAACTGACATTACAGAGCCACATCAGTTAAACGGTAGACTCAGCCATATGACGTAAATTCAGAAAGCAAACAGCATAGTGGGTCACACAAAAATGAAGACCTTTGTAGTGCAAGGCTCGGCTAAACTTCTCAGCTGTTTTGGTCTGAACCTACCATGCTCTAACAGCATGAAGCGAACCCAATGTACGTGGCAGATACTGCGTGTGACTGTGTGGGAGCAAAGTCTTGCATCTCACTCATCTCAGTATCTGCGGCACTGCTAGTGGCAAAGGTCATTTTGCTGTGTCTACCTTTAACATTACTTGAAATTACCATTTCTACATTAGCATGGCATGTAGACTGTTTACTTACGACACCTTGTTTGTTTCAGCAAAGGAGCAACCAAGTTTAATCACATTAAGAATCCACGCTACCACAGAAACAACCACACCAATGCCAGGCTGTCCCGTCTTCAGTCAGCTGTTCGTTCCACCCCTCAAAAAATCAAATGATTATATACATTTTTTAAAACATTTTATTATTATGGTTATGACCAATATTTTATTTTCATGACAGTTTTACAGTCTTCATTCATAACCGTCAGTTACACAGTTATTTCGGTAATGGTGCCAGCCCTAAATGTATCCAGCTTTAAATTGAAGATTGGATTCATTTTCAAAGTAACATTGTCTCTGGTGAATTGGTATTGCTGGCTGAATAGGACTTATGAATGGGTTTGATCTGATATGTGTTTTGTGTTAAACCACTGTAACAGGTGGGTCAAAAGCCATGGTTGTAAGAATGTTATTGTGAATGTTTGGAGTGTTAGATATTGGTCACGTCACACTGTGACAGAGTGTGATGTGAGTATGAAATGTCAGTCTTGTGGGGAATTAAACAACATTTTGTGTGTGTGTGTGTTGTGTGTGAGCAGGTGCGGTGGTTTTGGGATGATATGCATACATTTTTTAAAACTAGGCAAGTCAGTTAATTACAAATTCTTATTTACAATGACGACCTACACCGACCAAACCCAGATGACACTGGGCCAATTGTTCACCACCCTATGGGACTCCCAATCACAGCCGGATGTGATACAGCTGAGATTCAAACCAGGGACTGTAGTGACACATCTAGCACTGAGATGCAGTGCCTTAGACCACTGCGCCACTCAGGAGCAATCTCCAATAGGGTGATGTATAGTTGCCAAGAGGTGGACATGACTTAAACCTGTGTGAAGACAAAAGGAGACGTGGAAGCCCTACCAGGTGACAACTTGTTCACCTCCCAGAATGACTATTCCAAACATCTGGAGAATTATAACACACGAATTGACTGCCCAGATAGGCTAATTATTTCCCGGACAAGCTGAGTATTTACACGGCAGTATTTACAAGTGCAGACATTAGAAAATGCATGCAGTATACGATAGATGCATATCAATCATGATCTTCATATCTTCTCTAATAAATCATTTGCCACTTATCGCATAGCCACTGTAAAAAGATACACCTTACTAAAACATACCCAGCATGTTTTTGTTCTATTGCCTACCCGATCACAAACAGCTACAGTATTACAGGTCAAAGTTTACATACTATGATAACAGATAGTGGTAATGCTGTTTACAACACTGCATTACCTCAACTGGTCTGGTCTGAGGCCTTATTAAACATGTCATGATATTGTTTTAAACTGTATCATACTGCAGATGCAATGTATAAATAATAACTACAGCAAAAACAAACAGTGCGCGAGTTACAGAACTAGACAACAGGCGTATTGTAAGAAACTATAGGAAAATGGCTATCATTTTAATGCGGATTGTGGATACAATCAGAGAGATATGACGTATGAAAGTCCCAACTTTGTTACAATATTGTTGCGTTGTAACAGCACCTCAACACTGAATTGGAAGGTTCTTCTCTGTTCTGACAGATTCTTGAACACGTGTTGCTTTGACAAAATGAAATATTGAGATATTTTATATCTCCAAACCCATATCAATGATCGTGGCAGGTATTTTCAAGCCCCGTTACATTAGCAGGCTTGCTACAAGTTGCCGCTCAAATGAACAGAATGTCATCTATAATTGATAAATGTAAATAAAAAAAATAAAAAGACGAAAAATGAATACCACCGGTATCTTGCTCTACATATCTGAATAAGGCTTCGTTATTATAATCGTGAATATAGTCGTATTAATCTATAGCCTACAGTAGGTCGTTTATTTCCGTCAGACGTGCAAGGCCGCGTTTCGATAACACCGAATCATCACCAATAAAAGTGAGAAAAACAGCAAGCCTTGAAAGATATATAAGTAGCTATTATGATGAACACTATTCAATATATGGGGTTTTTAATGTATCAATTCATCTCTTAATGTTTTGCAACCTCAATGCAAAACAAAGGCCGATATCAAACCGTATTGTATAGGGTGTACCCAAAGCAGGAAATAAAAGCAAGAAAATGCCAAGAGGTTCAGCTCGTTTAAGCACACGTTATTACCTGAAACTGGATTTTTTTGGGGGACTGTCCACGTCGTTCCAATCAGTGTCACGATAGTCCGTTTTCAAATGGCAAACATGGTCTCGGTTGTGAAAGAAATGTCAAGATAGCGGTATTAATTTTAAGACGATTTAACTGATTTAAAGGGCCAGGGACTCGCGCAACTCGGTCAGGATTTGACAGAATGTTCACCAACCAATCTAATCACCACACCCATGAGGAAACTGGGAACATGGCAACAGTGCGCCGAGGGGTGCACTCACAGAGATGTAGTGTGTTTTAATATGACCTATTTCTAAAACATGTTCAAACGTATTCATAAGACACGTTTTTACATTTATTTCAGTGAGTTTGCTCTACTTACTTAAGTGTCCGTTTTTCTTGTACAATAATGAGCAAATCAATCGTGTCGCAATAGCTTTGTTTTACCCACAGGAAAATGGTATTGTCTTTCCGCTCCCTCAATAAAACGAAAGAACGGAGTACATAAAACAAATAGGTACAGTGATGTGCGTGAAAAGCTATTGCAGAGGTCTGGATACATTTGATATTATTTTCAAACGTTGACGGAGTTTTAACCGCCGACTGCATTTATTATTCCTTCATCATGTTGTATCGGTTACAGCTGTGGCTCTTGAGCCACACAGTGGATTGGGAAGGGAAGTGTGCGGTAAGAGGGGCGTCAGAGTGCTTTACGATGACGAAATTCCAAAGTAATTCCGTGTTTACTTAAAACGTCAATCAGCAGTTGAAACAATATCAAAGCTGGTCCCCGCCTGTTAAGGAAAAGGCTGGGTGGGGTATGTGGTTGGAGGAATGTAACCACTCTCAAATTAATAACAGAGCTATGGATGTGAGGACGGAGCATCCATGATATCACAATTATAATTTTAACCATGTTTGAAGTGTTTGTTTACATTTATAGTGTTTGTTTACATTTACCTTGTTTACAAACGTTGGAGTAAAATAAGTTAATATTATTGGTTCTGATGGGGTATGACAGTTGAATTAAGCTTAAAATCAAATGTTATTGTTCACACATATTTAGCAATGTTATTGCGAGTGTAGAAAAATGCTTGTGTTCCTTGCTCCAACAGTACAGTAGTATCTAACAATTCACAACAATACACACAAATCTAAAAGTAAAAGAATGAAATTAAAAAATATATAAATATTAGATCGGAGTAGCATTGCCTAAAATACAGTAGAATAAAAAACAGTATATACATATGAGATGAGTAAACCAGTATGCAAACATTATTAAAGTGACTAGTGTTCCATTATTAAAGTGCCCAGTGATTCCAAGTCTATGTACAGTTGAAGTTGGAAGTTTACATACACTTAGGTTAGAGTTATTAAAACTCGTTTTCCAACACCTCCACAAATGTCTTGTTAACCAACTATAGTTTTGGCAAGTCGGTTAGTACATCTACTTTGTGCATGACACAATACATTTTTCCAACAATTGTTTACAGACAATTGTAGTTCACTGTATCACAATTCCAGTGGGTCAGAAGTTCACATACAGTAAGTTGACTGTACCTTTAAACAGCTTGGGATATTCCTGAAAATTATGTCATGCTTTAGAAGCTTCTGTTAGGCAAATTTACATCATTTGAGTCAATTGGAGGTGTACCTGTGGATGTATTTGAAGGCCAACCTTCAAACTCAGTGCCTCTTTACTTGACATCATGGAAAAATCCAAATAAATCAGCCAAGACCTCAGAAAAAAATTGTAGACCTCCACAAGTCTGGTTCATCCTTGGGAGCAATTTCCAAACGCCAGAAGGTACCATGTTCATCTGTACAAACAATTGTACGCAAGTATAAACGCCATGGGACCATGCAGCCGTCATGCCGCTCAGGAGGGAGACACGTTCTGTCTCCTAGAGATGAACGTCCTTTGGTGCGAAAAGTGCAAATCAATCCCAGAACAACAGCAAAGGACCGTGTGAAGATGCTGGAGGAAACGGGTACAAAAGTATCTATATCCACATTAAAAACGAGTCCTATAATCAACATAACCTGAAAAGACGCTCAGCAAGGAAGAAGCCACTGTTCCCAAACCGCCATTAAAAAAAACAGACTATGGTTTGCAACTGCACACCATCGCAACAGTGAAAAACGGGGGTGGCATCATGAGGTAGGAAAACAATGACCCCAAGCATACTTCCAAAGTTGTAACAAAATGGCTTAAGAACAACAAAGTCATGGTATTGGAGTGGCCTTCACAAAGCCCTGACCTCAATCCGATAAAACATTTGTGGGCAGAACTGAAAAAGCGTGTGCGAACAAGGAGGCCTACAAACCTGACTCAGTTACACCAGCTCTGTCAGGAGGAATGGGCCAAAATTCATTGACATTTCACATTCTTAAAATAAAGTGGTGATCCTAACTGACCTAAGACAGGGAATTTTTACTCGGATTAAATGTCAGGAATTGTGGAAAAACTGAGTTTAAATGTATTTGGCTAAGGTGTATGTAAACTTCCGACTTCAACTGTATATAGGGCTGCAGCCACTGAGGTGCATGGTTGCGCAACCTTGTGGAAGCCGGCTAGTGATAGCTATTTAACATTCTAATGTCCTTGAGATAGAAGCTGTTTTTCAGTCTCTCGGTCATAGCTTTAATGCACCTGTACTGACCTCACCTACTGGATGATAGCTGGCCGTGGCTCAGGTGGTTGATGTCCTTGTTGATCTTTTTGACCTTCCTGTGACATCGGGTGCTGTAGGTGTCCTGGAGAGCAGGTAGTTTGCCCCTGGTGATGCATTCGGCAGTCTGCACCATCCTCTGGAGAGCCCTGCGGTTGTGGGCGGTGCAGTTGCCGTACCAGGCAGTGATACAGCCCGACAGGATGCTCTCAATTGTGCATCTGTAAAGGTTTGTGAGGGTTTTAGGGGCCAAGCCAAATTTTTTCAGCCTCCTGAGGTTGAAGAGGGGCTGTTGCCTTCTTCACCACACTGTCTATGAGGGAGGACCTTTTCGGATCGACAGTGATGTGTACGCTGAATAACTTGAAGCTTTCCACCTTCTCCTCTGCGATCACGTCAATGTGGATAGGGGTGTGCTCCCTCTGCTGTTTCCTGAAGTCTACGATCAACTCCTTTGTTTTTCTGACGTTGAGTGAGACGTTATTTTCCTGGCACCACTCTCCCAGGGCCCTCATCACCTTCATGTAGGCTGTCTCGTCATTGTTGGTAATCAGGCTTACTACTGTTGTATCGTCTACAAACTTGATGATTGAGTTGGAGGCATGATTGAGTTATGAGGCATTTCTAAGTTATATTCTTCAAGAATCAATGGGCAGCCTACATATAATGAATTTATATGTCCAAAAATTGATGTATCAACAGCAGATTGCCCATTTAATATTTATTATTATCCATTTTTTGAAGAATTTAGGAATACAGTGTGATTAGGCCTACACAATTTTGCAATTGATATGCAAAACATACACTATTAGAACTGGTGGAACCGTGGAGATCTTCAAGGAACCGTGGAGATCTTCAAGGAACCCCTGGAGTTCCTCAAGTAAACATTGCTAGTCAATGGTTCATATTTGCACCTTTGGTTAGTTGTCGGGGTTCTTGGAGGAACCTTTAATGTTTAAATGTAAAAAAGGGTTCCTGGAGGAATCCCGGACTGGAGGTGTGGCTTAGTAGAGGCGTGGCTTTCATATAGATATTTTAGGCCACACTTGGGCCTAAACGTCATCCCTGTTAATCTGTTATGTTGTATTGTAATCAAGTGGTAAATATAATTCACCCAAATTTCAAAATTGTAAATGGGTTTCCTTATCCTGTAAACAGTTTATGGACAAATTATGACAGCAAATCCATGCTTCGGTTTAGTTTCTCTGGCAGTAAGCAAACGTAGCAGGCGTAGAAAGGAGTTCCAACATCTGTTTTTAAGGGGAAATTGACGTTTGGTTGAAAATACTGTATCCCTGAAAACAGGATGTTGACGTTTCATCTGACTCCGCATAGGTTTCCACATTCTAATGTTTCAGCATTTGTGGCGCAACTCCCATTCAAATCATGGGAACGATATTAGCATTTTTCAAAAGTATCCAAAATGGATTGTGAAGCTCAACAAAGTCACTTCTTTATGTTTGGAACATAAACATTGTGATGACAATCAAACATAACACATGAACAGGAATGACATTTATGCCCACTTTTGTGGCTTAAAAAGATCTAACTCAATGCCACGCCCCTACTAAGCCACACCTCCAGTCCAGGGTTCCTCCATGAACCCTTTGAAATGTTAAAGGTTCCTCCAAGAACCTCTCAACTAACCGAAGGTGCAAATATGAACCATTGACTAGCAATGTTTACTTGAGGAACTCCAGGGTTCCTAGAGTCACCACTAATTCTAGCGACCTTAACCAAACACCGGTTTGTTTGTTTTTTTGCATTTGTGGCACAAATCCCATTCAAATCATGGGACTGATATTTGAATTTTTTGCGTTATTATGTCCAAATCATCCGAAAGTAACTCAAATTGATTGTGACTCGCGAAAAATTCTTATATCGGGTCCCATGACTTGAATGGGGATTTGTGCCACAAATGCATTTGGAAACAGTGCCAGGGAAACTAAAACCAAAGCATAGATATCAGTCTACGGACAAGGTATGACAGGGTAAGGAAACCAAAATGTAATTTTGGAATTTGGGTGAACTATCCCTTTAACACATCACCTAGCGACCTCATCAAGGGGTTCGTAACTCTTGGTGTAATAGTTAAAGTGTTGGTTTGACAGTCGCTGAACTTGGGTTTGAGTCCCAGTCCAGGCTACATCTCAAATTAGCTACAATATGATTCATCGTGTATACGTATTTTGAATGGCAGCACCAGTGAAAGGTGTGTCTGGTCTCATTCCAGTGTATAGGGGGTAAATAGTAGAACAGGATTTCTCTCCATTAGAACGGCGCTGAATTTTTTATGGGCCAATGAAAGAGAGCAAGTGGGACAGGCTTTTCCTAATCTCTGCGAGCGCTATAATCAATTAAGGGGAGATAAAAAATGTGCACAGCCCTTGTCTTCCTCTTGGAATGGCACAGGGTCAGATTAAGTCTAATTGAATTCACACAGCAGTAGATTACCCCAGAAAATCCCTTTTTCCTAAATGCATTATGGAGATTAGGATTACAATGACAGCTAATAAAGATCCCTGTGTTGTTGATTCAAGGATGTGGGCCTATGATGCAGGGTGATGGTATGTTATACTGGAATACTGCTTTGACGTTTCACCTTTTAGACTGGTTTTGGACCCGTGCTAAACCAACAAATGTTTCCGGTTTGATATGCTGTGAAGGTCATTTAAATAAAGCATTAAGACTTTGAATGCAACCAAACAATTTTGTCAATTTATATCTGAAATCATGCAGCGTTGAACGGTTCTGAGGTCTGAACATTACCGCAACAAGACTGAACAAAGTCTATTCCCGTCAAATGTTAGTATTCTCACAGTTTCATAACAATGTCAATTACTCCTATATTAGCTGGTATCTCTGTAGTTTCTTGGAAAAAGAGAGGAGGTTGGTCACGTCCCCAGTAACACAACACAGGGCAAATGATGTCATGTCACTGTTTCGTTTGGACCCCTTTATCTGGGTGTATGGCTAAATGCAACCTTGTCCAATATTCTGGCCTGCCCTAATTTTTCCATATCTAAGCGTTGTAGAGACAAACCTCCAAAGACCTATCTCATAAACTGCAAAATATTACACTGACGACAACACAATAATGGTAATAACTCTGTAGTCAATAATACATTAATCTAATATCAAATTCATTTGAATCTATGAAAACTCAAACCAGATGTATCCCTCTAATAATGGCAGGCCACTGCATTATACATTTGATTTGATACCAACATTCAAGTCAGTAAATTACAGGTGTTGGATCATAATTCGATCACTCTTTTGTTGCTGAGAATATTCCTGCGCAGCAGGAAATGCAGATGAGCTTTGCGATTTACTTAAAAGTTCACTGAAAACCCACACTAACACTTTTTGTGTACCCTACTTTTGTCCAGCTACAGTGCATTTGGAAAGCTCTTGACTTTTTCCACATTTTGTTACGTTACTGCCTTATACTAAATTGGATTTTTTAAAAGTATGTCCTCATCAATCATCTACACCCAGTACCCATAATGACAAAGCGAATACAGGTTTTTAGATTTTTTGGGAAAATGTATTAAAAATAAAAAACAGAAACACCTAATTTACATAAGTATTCAGACCCTTTCCTATGAGACTCGAAATTGAGCTCAGATGCATCCTGTTTACATTGATCATCCTTGAGGTGTTTCTACAACTTGATTGGAGTCCACCTGTGGTAAATTCAATTGATTGGACATGATTTGGAAAGGCACACACCTGTCTATCTATATAAGGTCCCACAGTTGACAGTGCGTGTCAGAGCAAAAACCAAGCCACGAGGTCTAAGGAAATGTCCGTAAAGCTCCAAGACAGGATTGTGTCGAGGCACATATCTAGGTAAGGGTACCAAAAAAAGTTTGCAACATTGAAGGTTCCCAAGAACACAGTGTCCTCCATTATTCTTAAATTGAAGAAGTTTGGAACCACCTAGAGTTGGCCGTCCGGCCAAACTGAGCAATCGGGTGAGAAGGGCCGGGCCTTGGTCAGGGAGCTGACCAAGAACCTGACGGTCATTCTGACAGAGCTCCATAGTTCCTTTGTTGAGATGGGAGAACCTTCCAGGACAACCATCTCTGCATTACTCCACCAATCTGGCCTTTATGATAGTGGCCAGATGGAATTCACTCCTCAGTAAAAGGCACATGACAGCCCACTTTGAGTTTGCCAAAGGACTCTCAGACCATGAGAAACAAGATTCTCTGGTCTGATGAAACCAAGATTGAACTTTTTGGCCTGAATGCCAAGCGTCACGTCTGGAAGAAACCTGACACCATCCCCACGGTGAAGCATGGTGGTGGCAGCATCATGCTGTGGGGATGTTTTTCAGCGGCAGGGACTGAGAGACTTGTCAGGATCAAGGGAAAGATTAACAGAGCAAAGTACAGAGAGATCCTTGATGAAACCCTGCTCCAGAGCGCTCAGACCTGAACCCGATCGAACATCTCTGGAGAGACCTGACAGTAGCTGTGCAGCGACGCTCCCCATCCAACCTGACAGAGCTTGAGAGGATCTGCAGAGAAGAATGGGAAAAATTCTCCAAATTCAGGTGTGCCAGGCTTGTAGCGTCATACCCAAGAAGACTCGAGGCTGTAATCGCTGACAAAGGTGCTTCAACAAAGTACTGAGTAAAGGGTCTGACTACTTATGGAAATGTGATATTTCAGTGTTTTTATTTGTGATAAATTTGCAAAAAATTCTAAAAACCTGCCTTTGCTTTGTCATTATGGGGTTATTGTGTGTAGATTGATGAGGGGGGAGAAAAACAATTTAATCAATTTTAGAATAAGGCTGTAACGTAACACAATGTTGAAAAAGTGGAAGGGGTCTGAATACTTTCCGAATGCGCTGTAAACGCCTAACCACCTATCAAGCAACATTATGGACTAAAACTTTAAAATCCTGTTGCTGCAGGATTATTTTGCTACGATAATAATGATAAAAATAAGATCTGACGTCTGTATCAAGTCAATAAACTGAAATGCCTCCCAGTGAATGTATTTCTCTCATGCTTGGTAGTTGCTTCATCCAACAGATGTGAAAGGGTGAAATAGCAATGGCATTTAACATCTTAGATCACATCAAACCCCCCAACCATCTCACGGGTATCATCCACCCCCTATTAAAAGGAGTTTATTAGCCAACTGAAATCAGAGTCAAGATGTCCAGCAAGCAGCAGCACATCATTCTCCAATCAGGTCCCTTGGTCGATTGCTTGGCAACCAAAAGGAGAGCGAGGGAGCGAATTGACACTGTAAAAATAGAACATCAATAACTTGGTGTCCTGACAAAAAGAAACAGCAGAAGCTCTAAATAGTCTCAGAGCTCTGAACCAGGCACCCTGCCTGTACAGTATACCTCTATTGTTTTCCAGCCATGATTGACAGATACAGTAACACTTCATCAACACTTGGCTTGCTGAAATACTGTATCTGATAAAGGTGATTCATTGATAGCCGTAATTTAAAAAAAAGTTCCTCTTGCTTGATAGAGTCATTGACATATGGTAAAAACTGTAGTGTAGGTAAAAGAAGTAGACAAGGCCTACTTTAATAAAATAAATACAATAATAACACAATAATAACACACACACACACGCTATTGCAAATTAAGGCCAGGCTTCACATGCTGAAATTACATTTTTTGCATCTACCTATACATTGAGGTTTGTTTGTGTTTTGGCCCATTAATATTAGTATTTTCAAAAGGTTAACAGAAACATTTCAAAAACTTGATGGAAATGTATATTTTCTTTAGTCCATCATACAACTGTCATCAACATTTTAATTTTAATTTTATCCACTTTAAAGTGGACTTAGATCAATAATTTCGATTTGCATTTGAAGTACATGACTAATATTTAACAGATTGAACGAATCATTTATCCACAATCTTTCTTTCAATCTGCTCTGGACAAGTTAGAGTGTCTTAACAAAACAAAACCAAAATATTTAGGCGGACTTCATCCAGTGTCCCAATTTGTTTTTGCATTGTATGCAAATTTGTGAATATTTAATGAGATATCGCCTCAGTTGCATATTTTAATAAAATATTTCAGTTTTTTTTTTAATACAGACAGATTTCTTATTTGTGCCTACGTTCAACTGGAATACCGTGCATTCGGAAAGTATTCAGACCCCTTTCACTTTTTCAACATTTTGTTACGTTCCAGCGTTATTATAAAATAGATTTAATTGCTTTTCCCCCTCATCAATCTACACACAATACCCCATAATAACAAAGCAAAAACAGGTTTTTATATATGTTTTTTTACAAATGTATTACAAATAAAAAACACTGAAATATCACATTTACATTAGTACTCAGTACACTACCAGGTCAAAAGTTTTTGAACACCTACTCATTCAAGGGTTTTTGTCTATTTTCACTATTTTCTACATTGTAGAATAATAGTGAAGACATCAAAACTATGAAATAATACATATGGAATCATGTAGTAACCAAAAAAGTGTTCAACAAATCTAAATATATTTTATATTTGAGATTCTTCAAATAGACACTTTTTGCTTTTATGACAGCTTTGCACATTATCGGCATTCTCTCAACCAGCTTTGAGGTAATCACCCGGAATTGGTTTCAAGTAAAATGTGTGCCTTGTTAAAAGTTAATTTGTGGAATTTCTTTCCTTCTTAATGTGTTTGAGCCAATCAGTTCTGTTATGACAAGGTAGGGGTGGTATACTGAAGATAGCCCTATTTGGTAAAAGACCACGTCCATATTATGGAAAGAACAGCTCAAATAAGCAAAGAGAAACAACAGTTCATCATTACTTTAAGACATGAAGGTCAGTCAATACGGAAAATTTCAAGAACTTTGAACGTTTCTTCAAGTGTAGTCGCAAAAACCTCCAAGCACTATAATGAAACTGGCTCTCATGAGGACCGCCACAGGAAGAGAAGACCCAGAGTTACCTCTGCTGCAGAGGATAAGCTCATTAGAGTTACCAGCCTCAGATTGCAGCCCAAACAAATGCTTCATAAAGTTCAAGTAACAGACACATCTCAAAATCAACTGTTCAGAGGAGACTGTGAATCAGGCCTTCATGGTTGAATTGCTTCAAGAAACACGAGCAATGAAACACGAGCAATGGACATTAGCCCAGTGGAAATTTGTCCTTTGGTCTAGAGTCCAAATTTGATATTTTTGGTTCCAACCTCTGTGTCTTTGTGAGTTGAGGTGTGGGTGAACTGATGATCTTCACATGTTTATTTTCCACTGTCACCCATGGAGGAGGAGGTGTTATGGTGTGGGGGTGCTTTGCTAGTGACACTGTCTGTGATTTATTTTGAATTCAAGGCACATCGCTGCAACTTCCGTAAGGACTCGGGAGAGGCAAAGGTTGAGAGCCATGCATCCTCCGAAACACAACCAAGCCGCTGCTTCTTAACACAATGCACATCCAACCCGGAAGCCAGCCGCACCAATGTGTCTGAGGAAACACCGTACACCTGGCGACCTGGTCAGCGCGCACTGCGCCCGGCCCGCTACAGGAGTCGCTAGTGCGCGATGAGACAAGGATATCCCTGCCAGCCAAACCCTCCCTAACCTGGACGACGCTGGGGCAATTGTGCGTCACGCCATGGACCTCCCGATCGCGGCCGGATGCGATAGAGCCTGGGCTTGAACCCAGAATCTCTTGCCTTATACCACTGCGCCACCCGGGAGGCCCTGAGGCACACTTAACCAGCATGGCTACCTCAGAATGTTGCATTGATACGCCATCCCATCTGGTTTGGGCTTAGTGGGACTGTTATTTGTTTTTCAACAGGACAATGACCCAACACACCTCCAAGCTGTGTAAGGGCTATTTTACCAAGAAGGAGAGTGATGGAGTGCTGCTTCAGATACATTTTTTGGTTACTACATGATTCCATATGTGTTATTTAATAGTTTTGATGTCTTCACTATTATTCTACAATGTAGAAAATAGTCTAAATAAAGAAAAACCCTTGAATGAGTGTTCTAAAACTTTTGACCGGTAGTGTACTTTGTTGAATCCCCTTTGGCAGTGATTACAGCCTCGAGTCTTCTTGTGTATGATGCTTCTCCCATTCTTCTCTGCAGATCTTCTCAAGCTCTTTTAGGTTGGATTCGGGAGTGTTGCTGCACAGCTATTTTCAGATCTCTACAGAGATGTTCGATCGGGTTCAAGTCGGGCTCTGGATGGGCCACTCAAGGACATTCAGAGACTTGTCCCGAAGCCACTCCTGCCTTGTCTTGGATCTGTGCTTAGGGTCGTTGTCCTGTTGGAAGGTGAACCTTCGCCCCAGGTTTTCATCAAGGATCTCTCTGTACTTTGCACCGTTCATCTAACCCCTCGATCCTGACTGGTCTCTGCCACCGAAAAACATCCCCACATCATGACGCTGCCACCATCACGCTTCACCATAGGGATGGTGGCAGGTTTCCTACAGTCGTGAGGCTTGGCATTCAGGCCAAAGAGTTCAATCTTTATTTTATTTTATTTCACCTTTATTTAACCAGGTAGGCAAGTTGAGAACAAGTTCTCATTTACAATTGCGACCTGGCCAAGATAAAGCAAAGCAGTTCGACAGATACAACAACACAGAGTTACACATGGAGTAAAACAAACATACAGTCAATAATACAGTATAAACAAGTCTATATACAATGTAAGCAAATTAGGTGAGAAGGGAGGGAGGTAAAGGCAAAAAAGGCCATGGTGGCAAAGTAAATACAATATAGCAAGTAAAACACTGGAATGGTAGTTTTGCAATGGAAGAATGTGCAAAGTAGAAATAAAAATAATGGCGTGCAAAGGAGCAAAATAAATAAATAAATTAAATACAGTTGGGAAATAGGTAGTTGTTTGGTTTCAACAGGCCAGAGAATCTTGTTTATCATGGTCTGAGAGTCCTTTAGATGCCTTTTGCCATGTGCCTTTTACCGAGGAGTGGCTTTCGTCTGACCACTCTTCCATAAAGGCCTAATTGGTGGAGTGCTGCAGAGATGGTTTTCCTTCTGTAAGGTTCTCCCATCTCCACAGAGGAACTCTGGAGCTCTGTCAGAGTGATCATCGGGTTCTAGGACAATTCCTTCGACCTCATGGCTTGGTTTTTGCTCTGACATGCACTGTCAACTGTGGGACCTTATATAGACAGGTGTGTGCCTTTCCAAATCATGTCCAATCAATTGAATTTACCACAGGTGGACTCCAATCAAGTTGTAGAAACATCTCAAAGATGATCAATGGAAACAGGATGCACCTGAGCTCAATTTCGAGTCTCATAGCAAAGGGTCTGAATACTTATGTAAATAATGTATTTCTGTTTTTTATATTTAATAAATTTGCAAAAAAAAATGTAAACCTGTTTTCACTTTGTCATTATGGGGTATTGTGTGTAGATTGCTGAGAAATAATCATTTAATCAATTTTAGAATAAGGCAGTAAAGTAACAAAATGTGTAAAAAGTGAAGGGCTCTGAATACTTGTAAGTTGATTGTGATATGATTAAGGGGAGAAATGAGCCTATTAGGGTGTGGTGTCTGGCTTTAATCGCCTGCAACATGCAATAATACCAGATCACATCATCTCATGTTGAACTACATTACTGCCACTTTATGGCACACGATACCCTTGGAGGACTGCTCCAAAACAGCCATTAACACAATATGTAGCTAGGTGTCAGAGGACGGCTCATTGTAATGACTGGAATGGAATAAATAGAACGGTATAAACACATCAAACATATGGAAACCACGTTTTGACTCCGTTCCATTTATTCCATTCCAGACATTACAATGAGCATGTCCTCCTATCCCACCAGCCTCCTCTGCTAGATGCCCATGTTAGGATGAGATGAGAAGCACTAATGAGATATCATGTTAGGATGAGATGAGAAGCACTAATGAGATATCATGCCAAAACAGCTTTTGATATGCTATTTTTATATGCATTCCCATGTTTTCTTCTTCATGCCCTGATGTACTTCAATGGCCTACATTATTACCACTGTATCGAAGGCAATTAAAACATGTACAAAGAGTAAACCCTGTCTTGTCCATCAGACATATCTGCCGGGGAGGATGGATGTTGCCCGGGCAACCCTCATAAATGGCAAATGACGTCAAGTAGGTAGGTGAAATACCAGGGAGAGCCAGAGCTTCTGTAGCATAATGGATCTTTTTTTTTTTTTTTTAGGAAAAAATAGGCCCTCTTGAAGAGCGCTAAAGTGACTGAAAATATGGCCAGTACCTCCCTCTCTGCAACTCTTCATCTGTGGAGGAAAATAGATGTTGATACACCCAGCGTTCCACATTCTTTCACCGCCCTGGCATGGCCTGACCCATTTATAATAAGCCATTTGGAACAACTATTCAGCAACCATCTCACCATCTGGTGAACTATAAAATAAATGCTTTATAATGTATATAATTTGACACCCATGGTTTTGAGATGGCTGGTCTGGGTTTGTATGTGCTCATGGCTGATCAATACACTAGTCTTTTTTTTATATGAACCTGCTCTGTTAGCTGTATTTCTCCATGGGAATGCATAAAATGACATTGTGTGTGTGTACTGTGTATACTCACTGAAACTCAGTCTATGTAACTGCAAAGACAATAAGATAGATCAACCTTGCTCCCCATCCCAAACCTGATAAACCCTCTAACCCATTTCAGAGAGACACACTGCTGTGTTCCAAAACAAATCATCAATTTCAATATCTTGAAAATGTTATAGAGTGTAATTACTATGTTCCCATGGAAGGTTCTGGTCTTATCTCTGTGCTATTGTTGGCACATAAGAGACACAGTGGCAGTTGCTGAAGTGTCCTCGTCATTTCTGTGATAATGCCTATTGTGCAGTGTCGAAGTCACACACTCAAGAAGCGTGACAAAGATAGTGATAGAGCAACTCAGTATACAGATGGAACGGGTCAAGCAATCACCATATGTGGTCTACAATGGGCCAAGAAACCACCAGATGTAGTCTAATATACCACAGGATAAACACAGGCACATACTCTGGAAAATTGCTGTGGTGCCCTACTTGAAATGGTTCCAATGTTTGTGGAAGAACCTATGAGCAGAGAGCAGTGTTTCCATATACAGTAGTCAACAGACCATATTTGAGGAGAAGTATCCTCTTAAACTGCATGAGTATTTGGCTTTGTTTTTAAGGAGGAAGCTGAAGAGACTGTGAGAAGAAGTGAGAAAAGGCGTGTAGCACAAGGGGGTTCCCAGTTAGACTTGCTCAAATCAGGGATGCAATAAAATACAAAAAAAAACAGGACATGAGCTGACCTGCGGCACTTTTCCTATGAAATATCCTGAGTCACTGAAATATCCTGAGTCACTGAAATGTCTTGAAATGTTCAACTTTCTGAAATGTTCCATTCTCTCTGAAATGTTCAATTCTCACTGAAATGAAACTCTTTTTGAGAAATTAGGAAAAGGTCATTCCACTTTTCAGAATTGACAGTAACTGTTCTGGATTCTATTGACTGTCAAGATATATATATTTTAATATTTCCACTTGGCCGCCCTCTCTATTCATCAAATAATAGTACAGAAAGTACTGCGCATCTCTTCACAGTCAAAACCCTGTGATACCCGATTACTAATTTATTAGTAGGCATAAGCCCGCAATTAATTTGATTTGACATTTTGGTGCACACCAGGCTCAAGACACACGATAAGACCGAGGAATTACCTCAGACTTTGATACCACACACACACACACACACACACACACACACACACACACACACACACACACACACACACACACACACACACACACACACACACACACACACACACACGCAAATACACAAATAAATACACACACATCCCACCACACCACACCACACCTTGCTTGAAGCAACACTCACAACTGATCTGTCTGGCTTAC